>NC_041221.1:70439523-70482867 GCF_002837175.3 Physeter macrocephalus | reverse complement strand
CCATGGCTCACGGGCCCAGCCGCTCCGCGGCACGCGGGATCCTCCCGGACCGGGGCGCGAACCCGGTTCCCCTGCATCGGCAGGCGGACGCGCAACCACTGCGCCACCAGGGAAGCCCCGGCCCTTTTTCTTTATAGATCTTATTCAAGTTTCTCATTTTGATTTTTTGTGCATGATTTCTCTTTATTAATTTGTTTCTCTTTGAAGAGAGGGGCTAAAACTGTATGCCTGGTGCCTTGCATATAGAAGCACAATAAATATGTGGTGAACAAATAAAGTAATTAACACAGCCAAAATCTCCAGATGCTAATAAACAGAAAAACCAACATCATATTTCATGGAGAAAGATACTTACTTTCACTGATTCGTCTGTTTCTGGTGTTTCTGCTGTCCCACTATCATAGTTTCCCAGCTGAGCCATTTCTAAATTAAAAAAAAAAAAAAAAAAAAAGCTAAGTTTAAGAGAAATAGGACAATTGTAACTAGACAAGAGTACTATGCTAAAACAAAAGAAGCACAATTTCTCCAATATTAAAAAAAGAAGAATTTACTCTATACTCCAATGTACACATGAGAAAATCTTAATTCCAAAATGGCAAGAACCAACAACTGATACTGATATTCTGAAATTATTCATTTCATGCCCGTTTTCCTAGAACTCCATTTCTTATGAACACATAGACACAGCTACTTAGAGCTGGGCCTCTGCTCATGTTAGCAGGATTCACTGGCTGACCCAGTCACCACAGCTTGGAAAGGGTTTGGGGGCTCAATCATTATGCTTGTAATCAGATACTCAAGAGAGGCAAGTTTCCCAGGCTCTGACAGGCATCAGAGATGCACTGACTACAGCTCAGAGGTGAGTCTCAGGTTGTCATGAGCATGCCTTGCTCCATTCCTTCACGTCCACTGAGAGCTAGCCCTCCTAGTACATAAGAATCCGCAGCTTGTCAGCAAGGAAGCAATGGTAGTTGTTAAGAGGAGTTTGGAGTTGAAAAGACTCGAGTTGCCACCACTAAGAGCACTTACTAGTGGCTTTTTAACCTTGGGTTCTTCCTCTGTAAGATGGGAACAATGTCGTTTATCTCTTGGAGTTTTTTATGAGTATCACATGTGATAATGCATGTAAAGCTCTTAGCATGCTGACTAACAAAAATTAAGTGCTCGCTGAATGTTGACTGTTATTTATTACCATTAATTATATCATGTAAAGTAGTCAGTCCTAGGCCGGATGCCACATGCTTGACACCAGCCTAAATTCTACCCTAGTGGTCTAGTTAAGAGACAAAGCATTTCATTGCTCAACCTACATTGGAATGCATCCTTAAGTCTACATAAGTAAATGAGAAAACCTAATTTATTTTACCATTCATTTTGATCTTTATCAAACAATGCACACTTAAGAAAAAACAAAACATGTTTTATTAAAAAAAAAGAACATGAAAAAATTTTCTCCAAAACTTTAGAAGGGGGTTATCTCTAAGTGGTAGGATCACAGGTAATTTGAATTTTCTAATTTTTGAAAATCGAACGTGTATAATAAAAGGTTATAGTTTTTAGTTACATATTTTTTTGTGTGCATCTAACATTATTTCTTAGGCTCTCAAAATTTTATGTATTCATGTTCTTATAAATATAATCATCCCTTCTGGGGAGAGATTACACATAAAACACATGAAGCAAAGCAACAATGGAGTGCTGTCTTTAGAGAAGAATTAACTCCAGAAACTAAAATAACTGGAAATTGACACTATCCCAGTTTACTTACAGAGGAAGTTCAGGAATTAAAAATGAGCTCAGTACAAATTGTGTGCTTTCTTGGTGTCATTCAAATGACCTCAACGTCCTATGTGACTAGCACTTTAGATTTATAGACTAGGAGGTAGACTATAATGTATTCAGTTGGAGGGGCTCAAAGGGGCAATTTTACTATTATTCATTTATTAAGCATTATTACATCTTAGGTGCGGAGGTGAACTCATATAATCCTAAAAACAACCCTATGAATAGGTACCATTATCCAGTTTTTATGGAAAACACCGAGGCACAAAGAAGCTCATCATAGCGTGATCAAGGTCACACAGTCTGCACTGACACTCTGGGTAGTCCCATTCCAGACTCTCACTCTTAACCTTCAAAGGTCAGGCTTTAGGTCTGCTGGTGTCCATGATGACAGGAAGGGAAACAAATGTAGATCAGAGTTTGCAATAATCACATTTTAAGTGATTAGAGCAAACAGATTAAAAATTACCCTCAGATCTGAATCATGAAAATTAAGTGTTGAAAGTTAAAAACAACTCCCAGTGACAGATTTGTATAATTAAACAAGAAACTTGTCAAAAATCACTATTAAAATGTTTTAAAGACAATAAAGGCATATAAATGGGCCTCAGATCATTCACCTACCAAAGGTTCAGCCTACAATGATATTTACTACCAGGTAAGAAAACTGTGAAGAGCTCACTCAGTCTACAATTCAAAGGGTGACACAACTAACTCTGCCGGCGTGAAAAGTCACCGTAATATACTTTGACAGTCTCCCCCACTCCAATTACTTTCATAAAAAAAACAAATTAAAAGATGGTTCTGTTTTAAATAGAGTTTCTGCTAAATAACTATTATCTGGGAAATACATATTATTTGTAAGCAGTGGGTAGTAATGGAATGGAACCAACAGTCAGCTTTTGAAGCAGGAAGCTAAGGCATCATTTTGTAATGCCTGAAGAGATTTTTAAAACTCATCTAAATACCATTAAACATCTGCCCTTTTTATTTCAGTGATTTAAACCATTTCTGAAGACTCATGATTCAAAAAGGTAAAGATGGTAATTTAAAAGCTATGGGGAAAAATCTCTCCCCAGGGAACTTTTCAGAAAAGCAGCCACCAGACTCTGATAAGTGATGAATCTGTTGTGGTATTGCTTTCAGTACAGTATAAATTTATCTGGCATTATCTCCCAGTAATGCATGCATCATTTCACTGGAAGCAAAGATTCGATGGCCATAAGAGCAAATAAAGCAGGGGAAATAGGAGAGCAGGCAGAGAGCAGCAGGTTCCCCGGCTGTAGATGGGAAAATATCTGCCAACACTTAGCTTCATCACAAACAATTTAGCATATAACACTTTGCAAATTCAACTTAGTGAACCAGGAAGACAATTTTGAATAAAGGAGTCTATGATTGTTTTTGAGTCTTTTCAGGCAGTATATAACCTAAGTGTTTTATTTTTTATTTTTATTTTTTTTGTGGTATGCGGGCCTCCCTTTGTTGTGGCCTCTCCCCTTGCGGAGCACAGGCTCCGGACGCGCAGGCTCAGCGGCCATGGCTCACGGGCCCAGCCGCTCCGCGGCATGTGGGATCCTCCCGGACCGGGGCGCGAACCCGGTTCCCCTGCATCGGCAGGCGGACGCGCAACCACTGCGCCACCAGGGAAGCCCCTAACCTAAGTGTTTTAAATGACAATCCCAAACAAAAATGAACAGGAAAAGGTGGTGGAAGGAGTGGTTTCCCAATATCAGATGTGAAAAAAAAATCACTAACAGGGTGCTTCCTCTTCTCTGCATTTAATAGCATTAGACCTATTTGTTTTTATTTGAATCAACCAGAAATCCTTGTATAAGTTCTAAAAAGCATTTCCCCCTAACTGGCTCTCCAGTATATTACTATTTTTCATACCTTTCTGAGACAAGTAAGTAAAAATAGATTTACGAACACTGAACCTGATTTAAAGTTAATCATCAGTTATCAGTTACCTGACTCCCAAATTACATTTAAATGTCACTTTTAAATTAAATGTAATTAATTCATTTACCAACATTTTCAAAATGTGCACCCCTGAGAAGAATCCAAAGGAGTTCTGCAAGAGAAAAAATACCCCCAGAGAAGATGGAAATCTAAACCCTTCTTGGATGCTCTGGAATTGTTAGGCTGATAAGACTCTAGGATTTCAAGGTCTCTTCCCTACTCTAGTTAAACACAAAATTCAACATATAGTTCTTTCCTTTAAATTACAATTGGTCCCCAAATTTGGCCTTTTCAATAGATAGAGCCAAAACATGAGGAAAAAATAAAGACTTGCCACTAAGTTTTTCCATGAGGCCACGGTGGCTAAGCAAGTAAAAGTTTAGCCCAATCAGGGTACTCACCTTCCAGAGGATCCTTATTGAGACCCAGCTGGCTAATGATGTACCTGGGAATGTCAGTTTTAATACCCTGTCCTTCTTTTGCATGGCCTTCTGCTGCTTCCAATAGGTAGTAAAATTCTTCAGGATCAAATTCCTAGCAGAAGACAAACAGAGATGGATACTTCTTCGAGCCAAAATTGTCTGCGGTTTTATTACATAAACCACATTCACAGTAAAATTGCTGGATACACATGGTAATAAGTTATTTATACAGAAAGAAGACAGATGGATTACTTCATTTAAAAAGCATATAATTTTCAGTTCATATTCAAAGCCTAATCATATTCTAAGACAATACATTTAAATACTTGATAACCCAAAGATAATTTCCATTTCCAACTTCCTGTAATGTGACTTTGAAGGTACTAGGCTCCACTTAAGATATCTATCTTATTGAAAATGAACAGGTCGGAATTTTTAATTGTGCCTTTTTAGTAAAGTTTTAAAAACCTGTGAATCTCATCCAGAAGATTCAGTTTCTCTCTCTATACAAATAGCCACAAAAGAAGTAATGTTAGGATGCATTTTTTCTCAAAGGTTTTGTAGGAAACTCCCTTGGTACAGAGGTGTCCAAAAATATTAGAAAGAAAAATCCCCAAATTTTATCACCGAGCTCTAAAATTAAGTTATTAATATTCACATAATGTGAACATTAAGAAAGAAAAATATGAAATTAGTACTTCCAGTTACCTCTGTCTTCAGTAAAAATTTGGGAACACGTTTTTCCTAAGTATTTTGCTTTATTTTGCTGTCTGTTGCTTCTAGTATGTAAAAAAAAATCTTAGGATCACATCACTCTAGATGGATGCCGCGGATTTCTGTGTTGTAAACAATTACAGATTTAAAGCACAGTTACTATTTTCAGTTATATTTCCTAGATCCTCTCACTCCCAGAATTTTTCTCATTTCGATTAGTGCCCCAGATAGGCAATTGTGGAATCTCAGTATTTCACCTGAGAATTACTCAAGTATTTCTAAAGGCCATATGCAAAAGCATGCTACAAATGGAGTAAAGCCCAACCAATGTCCACGCTCAGTACCCTTTACATAAACCTACAACCAGAGACAAGGCAAGCCTGGGACTACAGGCCTAAGATGACTGGTTGGGGGAAACATTCCCTAAACCTCTCAAACTCCAGTTTCATTTGAGCTTTAAACATCTTGGAAAGCAGCAACATCTTCAAATCTACTTCTAAGCTCACTTGTTTCTATCTTTGATAGGCTACATGTACTTTTACTGTTTCTCTTCTGATTAAGAGTGATTACTGTAAAAAAAAAAGTCATTTCCCCTTTTAAGGCAACATCTCTCTTAGCATGTCTGCTGCCGTCCAGAGAAGCAAGTTTTGATGCTAAATGGTATTTTCCCCCAAACTGAACAACTGCAGGGAAGTACAAGCCTGTGGTGCATAATTCAAAAGGTACAACAGGAAGAGCAGGAAAAACTCAGTCTTCTGCCTGGATCTGCCAGTCACACAGTTCTCCTCCCCAGAGGAATCCTGAGTATTTGTCTTTCCCTTTATCCTTCCAGAGACACTCACTGCTGAATGATGCTTTTGATTCTGGGATTCCAAGGGTCCCGGCCATTGATGGAAAACCTTCCTCCACCACACACCTACCTTTCTCCTCCAGACTCACCTTCCACCATATCTCACTATGCACAGGTATAATGTTTATGGGGCTGTAAACATTTCACTGTTATAGAAAACTATGAATCTTAATTAAAATAAGAGCAAAACCAAAGCAATATCACCATGTCTGTACATATGTGTACGTAAAATTCTGAAAAGCTGTATTGTACTCAGTGTTATAAATAACTATTAGCGAAACTTAAAAGTGAGTTTTGACACTACATTAAGCCCCATAAAACTATTCTTATGTTCGAAGCTTCGTCTTTGTTCAGTGTTGACTGAAATCTCAATCAAAATTACATAAAATAAAGCAAAGATTTTAAAACAGGAAGATGGTCACTGACTAAAGAAAGTATAATTGATAAAACAAGCTAATCTTGGAAAGTCTTACTCCTTTAGGTCTGGATAAGGCCATACTGTATTCTCCAAATGGACTGCTGACTAACACTTATTTCGAACATGCCACATTTTAAAAGTAACAATTATAACCACAGGTCACCGTATATCGTATCTCTGATTTCCCTCTCTCTGCATCTTGGCACCTCCAAAAAAGCGGGGTACAGCGAGTGTTCTAAATGAGCTACAACATAGAAATTATGCTGAGATAAAGTCAAGCACATTATTTCATGATCATTTTTTAGGTTTGACCAGACTGTGATATAACTATCTCTTAACACAACACAAGTCCTAGAACTTTTACTGAAAACCAGAAAAGAAAAAGCACACACGGCTGTTGTCATCAACATTCACGTGTTGCTGTTTCTCTTGACTCTTTCTATTTAGCTCTTTGAAGCCAAATGCAATTGGAGCTTTCTGGTGGTCCCTGCTTTCCCACAGTTAACAATAAATAACAAAATCACCTCGAGGGGCAACTCACCAGGCACTCTAATAACCGAGCAGGACGGGCAATAACAATTAGGATCTTTCGAACTAGCTGTTTAATAAATGCCAATTCTCCACTTTCTGAACGATCATGAGCCTATGAGGAAGCAATGAAAAGAATGATGAGACAGAGTTGCTCCGCTCAATGGGAAAGAAAATCAGCAAAGCGTGCTAATTAGATAACTGCAAATATCCAAAAATTAAGTGACTTAGAAAATACTTTTAAAAAATTGATAAGCAGACATTAGCTCTACATAAATGGACACTATTAAACGTCTATATCTACAAAATGGCTCTATCAACTAAATTTTAATTGCAAAGCTTTGATTTATTCTCTGTGTTAAAAATCAAATATTAGGGCTCTCAATGTAAACCATGAGTGAAGTAGACATTAAAAGTTTATGACACATTGAGTACATGGTACAAGTAGAGTGGGCAGCTGATGAGGAGCCTTGATTTTCCAGATGTAACTTCTTAAATGTATGAAATGGGGAACATAGTGAAGGACTGATTTTGTTAACCTGGGCATTTAACACATTCATGAAATATGTTTTATGTATACAACACTATTAGCCTGTAAGTTAGTTATTTCATAATATGTAAGAAGTTGTACACTGCTTATTTCAAATGTTAGGTGAATACTGTTTATACTTGGATACGTACATATGAATTTGATTTCACATAATGAATAAATAATACCTACTCAACTCAGTAAAATTTAACTGACTCAAAATCTTCTAAAATTTTATTTTACATGTTGCCTAACATGTGAAACCTAAGCACAAAAGATATGCTGAGGACAGAACTTAGTTTATTAACAGTCATTTTAATTTTCAATATTTTTTGAAGAAATGAGGTAAATCTGTACCAAGGCAGATATAAAGCCAAAGTTTTAAAAGTTTAAATGTAAACTTCTACACATGCTCACTTTCAGGCTTTCTTAATTTTTATGATTTGCTTTCCTTCAAGGATTAAAAAAACGCATCAAGGTGATGTTGGTGCAATAGAATATAATTTCATAGATATGGTAATAAACATTTAAAATCATTCCTGAAGGTGCTTTATTCTGACAAGAACTAGCCTGCCCATAAAAAGAAGTGTCAGACCAAATCTATGAAAAATGATTATACTTAGAAGTAGTATGTTTACTAAATTTAAGTCATTAAATCAAAGGCAACTTTCCAAAATACAGGTAGAGAAACCATATACAGGAAAACCCCAAAAGCTAACATTTAAAAGACAAAACACAGAGAAAATGAATAACTGTAGAATAGAATGTGTTTAAAGACAACCAATTGTTAACGATAACTATAGGTTCTAGTAACCAGTAAGGATGTCAGAACACATAGGAGGAGACATACATAATATTTAAACTGTCTTTAAGTTTTCTTTTCATTTTTTGTTTTGTAACAAAAACGGATTTAGGAAGATACAGTGAATGCCAAGAAATAAGGTTATATGTCTTCTTTATAGTTTATCCTTAATCAAAACTAAACAGAAAACCTTAAAGATGAAGAAAAAAAAACCCGCCTAACTTCTGGATTGATAATCCTCTTACTATTATAATTACTGCTTTAAAAGTTAAGGAATATAAAGGAAATCTAAAAAGCCTAAACATGTTTTGGTGGTCTCTTCAAGGAGAAACAAGAACTTTATATCTTAAAAAATTAAAAATAGCTCAGATTATACAAATTCCATTTCAAAAATTGTAATAATAATCAGTTCATTCCAACTTCTTACTTCTGAGAATTATCAGCCGCAACCAAGGCCAAAACATACAATGAGTTATACTAACACAAATAATATTCTGTCTACTATCAATAGGGGAGATGGGAACTTTGTTAAAACAACACCAAACAAAACCACACACTCAGCATGAGAAGAGAAATAGTTTAGTGGCTGCCGGCAGCAAGCTCCAGCATTCCTGGATTCCCTGTGTTTGTACTGTAAGTATTGGCCAGTATAAAAAATATGGAGACTAAGATTTGAGAGTAGGTTATAGCTTCCTGTGCATTTTATTTTCTTTGGCTAAATACACCTAAGTGAAAAAAAGAATGGAGACATAAAAGCGTTCCCCTGGAATTGACCTAGACCTCAGGACTTTAAAAAGGCATCAGTTAAATCAAGCTACTCAACCTCAGGGGGACTTGGCCTGAGTGTGCAAAGGATTGACAATGGGAACAGTGGCGGGGACACAGGCTAGGCGGGCACACAATGTCATGGCTGGGAACTGACAATAATTGCATCGACGGGAAGGCAAAGCCAGGCCTCACAATGTGATTCTATCCAAAGGAGCAAGTTCCCCTGCGACCTGTTAGCTCCAAACTCTGGAAGGACACTGTGAATGTGATTCTGAAGACAGTTTTAATTTTCACAAAAGGACTGAAGGAAAATGTTTATCTGTGAAAATAAACAAGAAAACATCCTTATTCAAACCTGACAACGCTCTTTATGTTACACACGTATACACGCTTCTCTGCCCAAGAGAGAAATTTCTCTGAAAGTCAACAATGTTAATCTATTACATGGTGCATTCAGATGATTTTTGAAACCCTAAGATTTTTTTAGTTGCCATGAAACAACCTGCCAAGTCTATCATACAGAAACAAAATTAAGTGGGGGATTTCAACGTAAATAGCTTCAGCTTTGGATACTACCCTTTTCAGGGAATGCCTATGAAGGAATGAACCACAGAACTTAACACAGCCTGGGAATGAACTATGGAATTAAGGAAGAAGTATCTCACAGAGGTAAATTAATTTTCATCATAATTTACAGTAGAATTGGTCCATGACAAATTGGAAATTGACAACAAAACCCGAAGACAATGTGTTCATTCAAAGACAGTCTGAGAAACATTCCCTTAGTGAGCTGCAAGAGGTTGAAATGTGAGAAATGGGAACGGAGCATAGAAAACTCTGTTGGGAGGTTTAGAATGGGAAAGGGAGGAAAAATGGTGGCTGCTAGTCAGAGAGGGATCATCTCATCTTGCCACAACTAAATTCAGTATGAGGAAGGACAGATGGATTTCCAGAAAATTAGGATGCCAATATTTTCCTTCAGTTCCATGCAATTATTTACACAATCGTGCTTAGAGAAAACCGCCTACGATTTTATTTACATGGGCATAATGTATGCCGATGGGATACAGAAATACAATATATCCAAACATATCGGCTAAATAGGTTTTACTTGTAGGCTGTGGCTGATCAATTTCAGTCAGGACAGCAATATTATGCATTAATTGCTTTCCACTATACACACTCCCTTCCTGTCCTGGGTGTTATCAGGAGCTAGGACTGCAAGTGTTAGGCCTGGAAGGGGCCTGTGTTTATCTGTCCTTTTAGAAATTGGATATTTTGTTAGAAGAAAAACTGACACTAATGAAAATATAAGTTGCCATTTACTACCCAAAACCACCTGCAGGTTAATTAATAGGACACATGGCCTGGAAGAAGCCAGAAATTTTCCATTTAGCTTTTCCAGATATTAGAACTAGATAGCATCATCAAATAATGTACATACACTCAGGCAATTTCTAACTTTATGGTTAAGGAGGGAAAAAAAAAATCACTGCTTCAAAATCCTTCACAATCCACTTATCCTACAGCCATAGATTGTTGGGACCCAAGGTTCCTGTAAAGGTTATTAACATTAACTTTCCATTACTCTAAATGTTGACCAGAATCAATTCACAGCAAGTAGCAATGAATTTTTTTTTTTCTTCTTCCTCTTCGCTTCCCTGGAATATGAACTCTGTCTCATGGCTAAAAACTTGCTGAGCAAATGCTCTCATAAAATTTTTCTTGTTTCAGGGGAAAAGCAAAACAAATCAGAAGACTTTATAAGGTGTAGGGTCTATACCTCCTGTAGCAACTTATCTAATTTGTGCTGTAATTCAAGGAAGTATCGTGAGGTGATGAGACCCTGGTGGGATTTATCCAAGCAATCACGAGCCAGTTCAATAATCTGATGGTGAGTGAAACTAAGCACTCCATCCGCGAGGGGGAGGACGTGGTCCGGGGAGTAGCTGGTGATTATTTCCTTCAGGCGCTCTTCCATCTGAGCTGTAGCCTGTTTAGAGACGACAGGCACACACATTTGTAAAACAAGGAAACATATATGTAAACAACTCAATAGTCACATTTATCTAGCATTTACAGAGACCTCCACAAGTTATTAAATAGAATTCCAGAAATTAAATTTAAAAGAAGCCTCCCTTCTGTAAGATAGTATAATGGTACATATATATCATTATACATTTGTCAAAACCCACAGAAAATACCCCACAACAGAGAACCCTAATGCAAACGATGGACTTTGGGTGATTACGATGTGTCAGTATAGGTTCATCGATTATAACAAATAGACCACTCTTGGGCTCGGGGGGGGATGTTGATGGGAGGGGGCTGTGCATGTGTAGGGTCAAGGAGCATTTGGGAACTCTCTGTACTTTCTGTTCAATTTTGCCACGAACCTAAAAAATAAAGGCTATTTGGAAATAAAAAAAAGAAAGAAGCAGCAGCAGTAGCCTCACCATGTGGGAAAAGGATCTGAGGTATACAGGAGAAACTGAATCTCCCAGGGTGATCATTACTTTTTTCCTCTGCCCTATCCAACGCAAAGTGGTACATGTAAGCTTCTCCAGATAACTCAGTACCTGTGAATCGCTGTGTTCTCATTTCAGATCTTGGGCTCTTTCAGATAGATTGCCAAAAATATCAAATATTGTGGCTCTGTTCTTACCTATTCAAAAATCAGGATCGTTGCTGGAGTTCCACAGCGTGGGCCAAGAGTTTGTTCCTTTGGCTGTGTTTTAATGTACTAGGAACAAAGCATCCTATACCATCTTTACTCATACCTCAAAAAGCTACATCATGGGCAAATGGCCAAGGGGATTCCCTTGGTAACATAAATCTAAAATTTCCTTCCCAACTTTTATTTCATTCTCTGGGATCCCCGAGTGCCTAATCAATGTTCCTTGCCTGCATTAACTGTATATGCTGGAGACTCCCTCGGCCTCCTGTTCCCTTCTAAATCCTAACCAGTATTAACTAGTATAGTCAGGATCTATTTCCCTGGTGAACAAGTGACGTGTGATAACCGGTTAAAGTGGCTGTAATCAATGACATCAATGTTGGGTTCATTACAAATAATAAGTACTCTACTCCTGATTTATGAAGCCAAAGATTTCCTTTTGCTCTACTGCCTAGGGTTACAAAGGTGATGGGGGAGGGACAGGAACAGAATGGAGAAATTGCTTCTCCCAAATGTGTAGGAACGCGCTGGTGGAAAAGCTGTGGAGACGAGGTGACGGGAGCTCCTTGCAGCCAGGGCATCCGGCAACAACCCTTCGCCAAGGCCTCTCTGGCTCAGTCCAAATTGCTGGCCTAACAGGGGACACTGCAACTGGACCTTTCCTTCTAAGAGGGTTAGACGTATGATTGCTAAAGAGACTGGAAGCCACAGAATAGAAAAATCAGGTGAAAAAAGTAAAAGACTTTTGTGACACGTACCAGTTTACAGGTTTCTGAGGAAGAAAACCAATTTCTGCGTGACCATACAGCAGCAGGCCCAGAACACGGGCAGAAGGGGTGACAGGGTCCAGAGGCCTTGCAAAGCTGACGCTCTCTGGAGTACCTCGGCAGGCTCACCCAGTGGGGAGGGAAACCGGCGGGATTCACGGTACAGCCAGTGCAGCCCACGGAATGTGTGGCTAGTTCTCGGCAGCTTTTAAAACTGTTTCGTGATTTTATCTTTCTAAAGAAGGCTATGGTGCTATTCTATAAAGAGACTCATCAATGGACTGGACCATTACTTCCCATGACAAACACCTTACAGACGCTAAACCTAGGTTGCCCGTTTGTTTAGATGCTAGGCATCTTCAATTCAACTCATTACCTTTGGGAATCTTTCCTTGTAGACATGGTTCATCATAATTATTTCATGGTCACAGCAGGCGGGAGAGCGTCCAGGGCTGCAAGCAAAGCAAATTACCCTTTTAAACTTGTCACAGCATGAAATGAAAATAAGCTTTTCATTTATAAACAATTGGTTGCATCAAAAGTACTATGCAGTCTTTGTAAGAAAAGTATATTAGGTGATACACTACAAAATCAGTCATTAGCACACACGCACGCATACATGCTCACAAACGCACAGAAACCCCGAAGAGTGTTCATAAAGAAAGCTCCAGAGGTGGAATGCTGCAAATTAATTATAGCTACAATATAAACGTTCAGAAAAAGTTCTTAAATTGTGATTATATTTTGTATGTAGCATGCGTTTGTGTGGTTCTAGAAACCAATTAATGAACGGCAATATAAAAGAAGACAGGGTAGCTACAAACAGCAACATCTAGGGCATGCTGAACTGTATAATTTCACACTTTCATCATACACCTGCGCTCTGCCACGTACCACTGAAGAGGTTTAAGAGTTTTCCACGGCACAGGTGTCACCACTGAAATCCATTTTCTGGCCTGGCAAATATTTATTTGGGATGCTGAGGAAGGCACTGTGTACAGTACTAAACACAGGCATACAACTCTGTGTTTGCTCCATTTCAACAGTAGGTGCCTGCTCCTTCCTAGTGGTATACAGTCAGGCAATTTCAGTGTGAGTTTATATATTCCTCAGAGGACATGGCTGCTTGCAGCAGATATCCTAGGAACTCCTTTCATAAAACCAAAAATGGCACCCATGTGGTAAAATGTGATGAATGAATATGTATTGAATGAATACAGCTCTAAATGAATTCGTAAAATTGGTCTTTTATTCCATATCTCAAAATAATCTAACACAATTATGCCATGTAGCTGCATTTACTATATGACACTAAATAAGAAAGGTACCAAGGGAAAACCCTTCTCAGAAAACTTTGATGTTCAACTGAACACGTGACAAACTATGTTTTACAATAAACCTTAATATATCAAAGCGGACCAGTTCTACAGCATGAAGACCTCATACTGGGGAGGACCTGAAGAAGGACTACCCTGCTCCCCTTGCAGAGAAGGACCTGTTGTCCAGCTGCTGGGATTGCAGAAGGCTTCAGCTGCCAGTCCCTTCAGGGATGGCCTCAGCTACAGAGCCCCCTCACCCAAGGCCATGTCCTTCCCAGGGTACCACATCCCAGGACTGAGGCAGGGATATAAAGGAAGGGCCAGCTCTGATGGGTCGTGTCATCCCTAGAGCTCCCTGTGGGGTTGGCTGCAGCTGTCAGCTCTGCACTGCAGCTAGATTTCTCCCTCTGCCAAATCCTGCCTCCTCCCCACCTCCCACTGATGTACTTCCCAAGCACTCCCTAATAAACATCCTGGTCTCTATGTTAGAGTCTGCTTCCTGAAGAGCCAAACTGTGATATACGTAATTTTTTGAGACAAGGCCAAAACAAAACTGGCTCTACTCAATGTCAAATGGACTACATATGGTACCCACAAAATACAAGGGATACAAACTCCTAACAATTTGCTCATAATCTTGGAGAAAGTAAGACTTGTGATGGGAAGAAAGAATGAAAGATCTGGGTGGCTTTTCGTAAAGCGGAATCTGAATTCCACATGTGAACCCGAACGTGCCGTCCTTCCTTTTCAGCCAAGCCTCCTCCTCGTAAAATATTAATTGATGTAGCACCATAATCAGATGGTCTGGAAATTTCCAATGGCTTGAAGTTTCTCTAGGTGGTCCCTGTAGTCCATCACGGTTACTGCTACCACAGCAATTAGCAAATTGTAAGAATTTAAAAGAAAAATACTAAGATGCCTTTCAATGGTAATTCACAATATCACGTGTAGATGGAAAACTATATATAGTAGTTCATAAATTAATTAACACATATATGAATTACAGGACCAAACGTCTTCCCTTGAAATGGTTGAAAAGAGATTATCCAACTCATTGACATTTTTCAAGCAGGGCTACAAACCTCAGACTTCGGGAACGGGGGCGCATGGGTGTATTCCTGCATCTGCCCTCTGTGGCGATGCTTTCGGTGGTACAAAAATGTTTTGATAAGAAGTGTAATTCATCTGGTGTTGGTTGATATGGTAACTGGTGCAACTTCTCCTGGGAGGAGCAGGATGACTAAAACAAACCAAAGTGAGGTTTTATGACTATCTCAGAAAGAAATTCTTTAAATGAATATGAGATCACAGCATTAAATTTTGTTATATCACCACTTTATACTACATCCTTTCCATGTTATAATTACAATAGCTAGTGCCTCAGTGTATACCTTGATGTTGTCTCTGGGAGGTCAAAATGGCTTCCATATTTCATCTCATTTGTCTATAAGATAATTTCCAAACCAAAGCTTACTCTCTGGAGAAAACCCAGGCTCTGAAAATGGATAGGACCCAGTCAAAGCCACAGCAAGAAAGTGACAATTGGAATAAGATTTAGGTTCATTAAATGACAGATTAGTTCACATGGTACCCTTGCTTCTACCACTTGCCACAAACACTGTGACTTTTAGCTAAGTAACATAAAATGAATTCTGTGATGTACGGTCATAAATAGGTAATGAGATCTCTCTTTACAAATCATGTTATCCTTTGATGCAATTTCCATCAATATGTGTCCTGGGTAAAAAGCGGAGGGGATAAAGAAGATACTTGTCTTACTAATGCCATTGTTTTAAAAATTGGAATTTTCTCTTTCTGTCTTCTTTGGCTTAGGCTTCTTTTTTTAAAAAAAAACAACAACAAAAAAAACCTTCAATGCTGGTGAGTTTTTTATCCCTTGAGTATAGATTTGCTCTTTGAAAACTGTCACTCACCACTTGGAGCAAAGTAAGGTAGAAAAGGTGAATGGCTAAATAACGCTGCTTTTAATCAATCTGAGAAATACAACTATAAAGCAAAGTGATTGCCTTTTTTGTTTGTTTTTATTGAGAGGTGAACCCTTTAAGCATTCTAACAAAAGAGATGAGAAATGTCTGAGTAATGGAAACACAGGTAGCATAAGCATATTTTGAAAGATTCCCCTCATTTGAATATTCCATTCTAGCAGGGTTTTTTTATTTAAAAAAAAAAAAGCCTGCCACACTAAGAGCCCACTTCATAAACACTGCAGCATCACAATGCAGTAACTCGAAATTAATAACTAAAGCTTAAAAGTATCCTTATACCTTGAAATTATAAAACACCTTCTAAGTAGATACTGAGATAAACAGGATTTTTTACAGTGTAATGAGATTATTTTATAAACTATAAAAATGAGAACACTACTAGAAAGACTTATGAGGTAAACCAAAGCTCTACTCACAAAGTACAGGTATAGTCTTAAATACTGTCACTACAAAGAAAGAAATAAAACACACATAAACTAAGTCAACTCAAGAGATCAGTAAAAGAATAAGAAAATCAATGCCAGCAGGAGAGAAGCAGCAGCGATAAAAGCAAAGATGATGAAATGAGCAAATAGAAAAACAGAATTAAGGATTTGTACATGTGTCTCAAAGGTAAAGCAATGTCCACAATTCTGAATCCAAGAATTCAAAACCCCAAGACCCAGAAGTTTGTTCATAAGTATACAGTAATCCTTTTTGGTGGCAAAGCATTAATTGAACTGATGGAAAGCTATTTAAAATATGTATTTAATCCACTTAGGATGAATGTTGATTCAGGTTGCTGCAGAAATATTAATGTAGTTGATTCTGAGCTGCTGACCCAGTTGCTGCTGAGCTGTTATGTACAGTACAGGGAGGACCATGATACCTTTCTAAAATGTGAAAGTTCATTCCAAAAACACATCAGGCTCAAGAGTTTCACATAAGGTACTACGGACCCGTGCTTGCGTGGCAAGGACACAAGCTGCTTCAGGAGGGAATGGGTGCGAGGGACTTTAGTTGTATTTTAATGTTTAATTTATTTTAAAAGTTTATTTCACAAAATACTGCAGCAAATATAACAAAATATTAACGTGTGCTAACTCTAAGATGAAAATTTTGTGGTTATACCACATACAGAACCATACAACTGAACTCCATAGGGAATATGCTCTGGGCTTACTGATGGGGATATGTTAAAATGAATGAGGAGGTGGGATAAGTACGTATTAGAGAAGTGAGAGGCAAGGGGCTTCTCTGGGGAGAGAGCTTCTCTCCTCTCAGTTGGAACAAACAAGGTGTAAATGGGAAAAGGGAGACACCGAACCCAAGCGACGCCGAGATGAGTTTATGGAACTGGGAACAACTGTAGGCTCTCCAAATGGCCCAGGGATTCAAAAGGTACCAAACGGCCCCAAAAGTGAGTCAATAATGGACAACAGAGAAGTCCAGGGGTCAGTTTCAGCAGAGGTCAGGAACTCAGAGGAGAACTCGTGAGTCCAACAGAGGCTGCAGGTGTCATCCTCAGGACCTCATATACTTACTGAAAAGATACTTCCGCTGGTCAACGCATACTTGGAACAGCACTTTTACTAGAGTTTCAAGAATTAGTTCGGGAATTTCCCAATAAACTGAGTCCCATGACTTTATATTTCTAGTATGTTCTCTAAGTGTGGTGCCAGTGAGTCTCATCACTGGTTTGCATATGACTTCTGACTACATGAAAAATCAAACCCACTTTCAAAGAGTGAAGATTTACAGGAAAAAACCGTGCTTCTAGTTCTCAAGGCAATTAGAGGAGTTCCCCCAAAATGTTCTGAGTAATGGTATGATTCAAATAAACATTTAGTCTCTCAAGATAACCATTTTGCAAGGGACAGTATCCATATGCATGTGTAATTTTCCACTTGTTATTTATTAAAAGTAATATTATTTTATAGTCATACCTCATATTTATGGGTATTTATTTTTGTATTTCCATTCTTTCCCTCAGCAGAAAATAATCCATCTGGTAAGAAATACATGGGAGATGTCCTCCTACTGCTTCAATTCCATATTACTTATATTCAAATGAAAAATTATGTTCTGAATATTATCTTGGAAAAGCTCTGCGAATTAATTTTAACTACAAAATTTGAAGTTAAGAGAAGCTGCAATAGTAAATATTCTGTGGAAGGACCGATTAACTTCACACGGCCAAATCTTTCCAATTTCAGGAGAGAGCATTTTAACACTTGCGAATTTTGCAGTTTCCGTAATATCCAAAGAGTCAAGACATGGCGTTTACCTTTCAGTGTTAGCAATTCTGGAATTCAGCTAACAACAATTATCTGTAAAACTTAAGCTGCATTTTCAAAGTGTTTGTAACTTATTTGTACGTATTCTGTGTTTTCATCTTAAGAAACAACTAAAATGCATTTCTAATTAGCTACATCCCAACCAGTTAACCCAGAAAATGAGACTCTAAGAGTGATTCAGGTTAGATTTAGAAAAGAAGAAAATGCAACTCCTAAGCAGTTTTGCACAATGTTCGCCCTAACATATGAAGGGCAAGAACATAAAGAAACTGGGGGAAATGAAAAGCAGCATTTTAGATTTTCAATTAGCATTTTTATCAATAACCGATAAGGGGAAAAAAATAGCCGAACTTCTGGGCAACAGAACCTACACTCCACAAATTTAACAGTTCCTTTGGTCTTTTGGTAAAAAGGTTAATTCTGAGAGTTAAAATTTGATTTTGAAGGGAAAAATAGGAATAAGAGATCAACAATTATATGATACTACCTTCTTCAATAAAATAAACACTTAAGAGAAAAGCTGCCCTACCTCTGGGCAGAAGCTGTTAGAAACACAGAATACATGAGTGTGACTAAAAACTGTCTCAGGAAGCTTTCTCTTTAGGCATATATCCAAGTCAGGGACAGCGGTGATTCCATTATGACAGATGGCCAGGTCAGATTTATTAATTATCAGGTTTGTTTTAAGAAATACCTTGTAAATTCCTTTAAAAAAAAAAAGCCAAGCGCCTAGAACCCTTACTTGTATTCTTATTACTACGACAAGGGGGTTAGTAGACAGCCCTTCGGTTCATTCTCTGTGCCTCAGAGTTTTGATCCATAAAATGATGACAATAATGACAACCACATTATGAGGTATGTTTCTACAGTTAGGCCAATGCGTTGTAAGTAGTGAGACTAGTACCTAACACATAATAAGTATGTATAAAAATATAATTTCCAAAGTAATGTGTACCAAATGGGGTCCAATTCTATGCAGCTCACCTTTGCTTTTTAGATTCATTTTTTAAAATAACGTATGATCTACTAGAGATGGAAAGAAGAAAGATCCTGTGCTCTCCCCTATTTTTCTTGCAAATGAGAAATTTCTGTATCCAAACTATAATAAAACTTGACTGAAGGGCAAAGCAAGGTGATATGGTAAAAATAAAAAGGATTTAGAGTCAAGGAACATGATACACATTTGAGGCATGGGGAGGGTTCAATGAGAGTATGTACGAGTAAGCCACAGGGGACAAGTACTCTGTTTACTGGTGGTTGGGTTCTAATCGGAGACACTTAGGAGTCTAGGGAAGAGCACCACTTAAAATTTGAAAATTATTCTTTTTGCCTTTTGGTCAATCAATTTCAGCATTCATTTTCACACTGTGGCGGCCCATGCTTTCAACATCTAAAATATGTGTATAACTGAGTCACTTTGCTGTACAGCAAAAATTAACGCAACATTGTAAATCAACTATACTTCAATTTTAAAAAAGTAAAAAAAAAAAATAAATAAAGCTCTGTAGAGACAACTATCCCACAACATCACTAATTTAATCTGAGAAAGCATGTATCTGACCCACTGAATCACTTGTAGTAATTGCTAGGGCTCCTGTTGAAATGTTGTAGTTTGCGGCAAGAGTATCCCTTCTTCCTCTATCCTATTTTCATTGTTTCATCTTGTCTCTTTACTGATCTTAATCTACTACTATCTTTTTTTTTTTTAATTTTTTTACTAAGTTCTTCTAATCTCTCCTTAAAAGAAAGTTCTTATCCAGAAGGCACAGATTTAAGGCTTGCCATTTTTTTTCCTTTGAATGAGACTAAAAAAAAAAAAAAAAAACCTCTGCATATAAGCCACACAAGAAAAAAACGACCCAGGCCATCAAAGTTTAATGGCATTTTCAGTACTAATATCACTGGCGTGGAACCAAAGCAATGAAACCAGATTGTGTTTCTTCCTCCCACCCAAAACACCAAATGGTATGAAAAAGAAAGCTCCCAGTCTCCTCCCAACTGGTGATCCGGGGACTCACTCAACTTGTGCGTCATAGTTTAAAAGCTTGCAGCAAAAAATATGTCCTTTTAATGTTTGTCAGCGCATCATTTGATGTGTTGCCTACTCTGAGGGGCAGACATGCAGAATTTATCCTCTCCTTCCTATCAGGAAGCACCCAGAGAAAGCACTGCCTGTGTAAGAGCTCTGGGGTGTGAGAGAGGAAAAGTCGGGCACTTACAGAGACCGTGGAGCTGGGCGTGTTTGTCCCATAGCCAGAGGAGGGGAGAGAAGCCAAGGACCAGCGGCGTCCATCAGTCCTGGTGAGAAAGTGAGATTAGCTTAGGCCAACACTGGAGTACGGTTACATGGGAACCCCAGGGAAACCGAGTATTTTTAGTTGAACAAATGACACAAACACAGTCAGTGAGGATGTGGAAATGTTCAGCAAGGGCCAGAGTAAACAAACATTATACAGCAGGTTGACTTTTATTTAAAGTGAATCAATACACCCAAACAAGTAGAAAGTGAATGGGGTGATCCATATTATTGATCTCTCACTAATACACTTTGACAAAATGAATACCAGGGATAACTACATCGGTCAGACTCAGCAGATTCAGATGAATAAAAACAGAAAGGGAGGAGGAAAAACACTCTTATCTGGAAACTGATAACCGGGGCCATGATCTTTGGAAGGGCCTGAATTCCAGCATGGTACAAGAGCCTGTGGGGACTTCCATTGCATCCTCAAGACTTTCTGCTTATTATTTTCAAGGGAGCAGTCCTACTCATCACACCAAGGGGAGAAGGGATCAGGGGGCTCAAGACCAGCTCAAGCCTTAAGTGGCAAATAATTTTAGCACTAAGAAAGTGACTGACCTTGTGCACAGAATCTCTTAAGAGTTATTATACCTTCTGACACGACCTGGCTTTATAAAGTGTTCCAGCAAAAGCCTCTTGCGGGGTTTATGAGTATGCAGCCCAGCTCTAGCCAGTGAGAGGGAGTGAAGAATGAAAATTCTCCACTAGTGATAGAACCTAATGCAAAGAGTAAGGTTACCTGCCCTAATCATAGAGGCAAACCTGTCAGGAGTCTTAACAGAGTAAGGTTTTTATCTCCAAGTCGTAACAGGATGGATAGCTTCTGGGTTGAACTCTGGCTATGAATTATAGTCATTACAAGGGTCTCGGATGAGTTGCTGAAGTAGTAAAGACAACACTGTTGCTAAGGCAAGGGGACACCAGAAAGTCAATTTTCTGAAATCTCTGGCATTCCAGAACCATTAATTTACTAGCAATTTTGAGTGGACTATGCCTTCAAAATCACATAACAGTGTGAAAACAAATATACACACATTTGCCATGAGGAATACAGGACACACATCCTTTTATAAAGAGCTCTACTGCTTTCTTAGATGCAGGATCATATGTAGACTTTTTGTAACTCATGATTAGATTAATTTACCAAATGAGAGACAAGAGTAGACCAAATTTACCACATTCACAATAAGCTGAAGTCAGGGAATTCATCAGCATTCAACTTGAACTTGAGAAATGTCACAATCAGATGTTTATGTAAAAAACTGACATTTTAGCCTAAATTATAGTCAAGGGAGAAAACAATCATAGGTCACCAGGGATGTTGCCTCCAATAAATGCAAATGGTCCACAAAGACAAAATGGAGAAATTCAGGTGGACAAATCACAGAAGTAGTACAATGTTAAGATTTTAGTAAAATTTACCTGTCGTTTCTGTGACCACGATTGGAGTACAATTGAATCAAGTATGGTTTTTTTTAAGAAAAAGAAGCAAAATAAGATGTTTGTAAATATACCAGATAAAAGGAATGAAAAGAAATAAATCACATGTTCTCGAGAAATAATTTTATACTACTGAAAATGTTAAAAGAAAATAGTTCTAAAAACACGCTTATAAAGACATCTGACCATCAATTAAATGGACACAGGTTGGTTCTAGTTTATTTGCCTAATTATTAAAGACTTAACCCATTCCTGGACTTTCTATTTTAAACACCTCCAATTTTTAAATGGACTTGTTCAGTCCATTTAATAGCAATTATCAGAAACTAGTCTCTGGAAAGAGTGAGGGACACAATTTCCCCCACCATGATTTTGCTTTGTGATTCCTTAACTCTCCTTTCCCTCAGGTATCAATGAACATATTTCAGATGAATGAACAACTCCAAGAGGAGACATGTTCTTATTAGTTCTGAAGCATAAACTACATTTGCTTACTCTGGAAAACACACAACTAGAAAGATGTTTAAACAAGAATATGCTCAGTACTCTGGGCAGCCACAGACCAGAAATAAGTTATGTCTCATAAAGTTCCCTAAGTTGTCCGTGTCTATTTACTCAAATGGAGCACAAAGGACCACTGCATTTTCATTACCATGACAACCGCACGTCAGAAATTCCTATATATGCTATATACAGTGCTTAAGAGAGAGCATGCCCTTTTTTGAAGAAAGCTATCACACAAGTATAATTTGGATCCTACTAACAATGTTCTCTTTTCTTTGCAGCAGCTACCAGTAAAATGTTACCTGAAAACAAGAGTACATTCTTGCCAAAGCAACAAGCTTTTTTGAAAGAGTGCTTTCTTTGTGGGTGGAAATCTTACTGTTACACTAAATGAAAAAGTAAGAAGGGAAAAACACCTGATGGGAACACAGGATACAAAGAGATTGGCAAAGAAAAAACAAAAACAAAACCCCCCCAAAACCAAAAAACCCACATCATTTCAACGGTAACCACAAAAAGTTAGATTCATAGCGTATACAACAAAGGAGGTATACAACAAAGGAAGAAAGAAAAGTCCCTATTACAACTGTATGAAGAGGAGGAAGATTTTTGTTTTTTTGTTACAGTCATCTGGTGTGAAACATTTTATGGTCTAGCTGATATTGGAACAAGATGAACTATGCCAATATAATGCAACCAGAGTAACTCTGACCACCAGTGCTCAACAAGTGTCTCATGACCTGACCTCTCAGCAGGCAGGTCTATTCCAGTAATTTGCTTACGGAAATATACTCTGAGATTTAATCTGATAAATAACAGCTAGACAGCTAGGAGACATCCACAACAATTATTCAGGGCTCTCTCTATATTTCTTTTTTTTATTTAAAAATATTTTTTAAAATTTATTTATTTATTTTTGGCTGCATCGGGTCTTTGTTACTGTGTGCAGGCTTCTCATTGCGGTGGCTTCTCTTGTTGCGGAGCACTGGCTGGAGGCGCATGGGCTTCAGTAACTGTGGCATGTGGGCTCAGTAGCTGTGGCTCTCGGGCTCTAGAGTGCAGGCTTAGTAGTTGTGGCATACGCGCTTAGCTGCTATGCAGCGTATGGGATCTTTCCGGACCAGGGCTCGAACCCGTGTCCCCTGAATTGGCAGGCAGATTCTTAACCACTGCGCCACCAGGGAAGTGCCTCTCTCTATATCTCTAAAGAAAGTGAAAGCAACTTATGTTACCTAAACCTCTACAACTTCTGGGGAAGGCAGAACAATGTCATTACCTCCATTTTACCACCACCAAGGAATAAAACATTAAGTAACTCCACAATCAGATGGATTGTAAACCAGCATCATCACAGTGATCAGCAAATTACAAAATGTTTCCTTGCTCCAGACAAAATCTACTACACTATGATGCTCATTTTCATCCTTTTATTTTAACTCAATACTAAGAAATTAACTTGATAATTTTGCTCTCAAACACCTACTAGATAATATGGAAAGCAAGCGTGTGTCATCCCGTTTCCCAGTCTGAAATTCAGCGTTACAGGGGATGTCTACTGGGGGGTAAATTATCACGTTATAAGTAAGATCAGAAAAGATTAATAAGTCTGACCTTTATCCCGTCACCCAAGAATAATTTTTAAAATAGGACAATCTCTCCCCTCTGTTGGACTGAATATACAAAATGATAAAATGTGGGATTCCCCAAATGGCATTACTTCCTAAAGGCTCAGAAATGCATGCCAAATGGTAGGGAATGGAGACCCATGGAATTTCCATGTTTCTTGAATGAAAAATCAACTTTAAAATGGAAGAGAAAGATGCCTGATGTCAAATAAAAACAGGCCAATTTGAGTTTGCACAGCAAACACAGGGTTCTATTTACTTGAATAAAAGTTCAAAAAGATGATCACTCATGTCCTAATCTAAATTAATGCTTTTTGAAGAGTGTGGAGGAAGTTCCATCTGGAAATTCCTGCAAAATGAACCAGAGGTCTCCTGTGATAATCTTCTGTTACGGTTTATGGCTTATTTGTCGAAAATTAACATGCCTAGGGGGTTGTGTATTTTTTTTTGTTATAGCATAGAAACCAGATTCATTTGTCCTCCAGTCAGCCACTTAATTATTAGATTCTCTTCATTTTTATAAATCTGGCAGGATTGAAAGACTGATTTCAGTCACATTTAAATGTGGGCTATAATGAGATCTGCATTTTCTTTCTACTTAAAGTAATTAAAGGCATTCCCTTTTTAAGAAATGTATTTTAAAGACTATGGTATGTTCTCTTTTTTAAAATCAGTTTTTATAAGGTTTCCCTTTTCACTTAGAATGGTACCACCACAGTGAATTAATATTCATTGGGCAAACAAACACAGGCTTTGTGAGACCAGTTAATTGTCATATTTTCTTTATGGTGATTAAAATGAGCACTGAAAGTATCAAAGTTGGAATTGGGGGAAATTGGGGTATCGGTCTCAGGAAGCTCCTTGGAGATCACATCTTAATTACTCTTGTGTCCTCCCTATGGTGGAGGCCTGGTATACATAGGCATTTACCATATGGTGGGGAATGTGTGATTTTACAAGAGAATCTTAATTATCAGGATCTGCAAGCAGATCCTTTTCTCTGGATTTAGTTATATAAAATGCATTGAATGCTGACAAATGACAGTGAAGATGCTGCAGGTTTTGCTCGTTAGTAACATGTGTTAAATCTATTTTTTTAACCTACCTATGTGTCTTAATTAAATGCTACTTTAATTCATTTCAAGGTATGATTAGGTCTCTGAAGAAAATTTAACAAATATCTAGGACAGGGACTTCCCTGGTGGCACAGTGGTTAAGAATCCACCTGCCAGTGCAGGAGACACAGGTTCGATCCCTGGCCAGGAAGATCCCACATGCCACGGAGCAACTAAGCCCGTGCGCCACAACTACCGAGCCTGAGCTCTAGAGCCCGTGTTCCACAACAAGAGAAGCCACCACAATGAGAAGCCCACGCACCACAATGAAGAGTAGCCCCTGCTCACCACAACTAGAGAAAAGCCCGCGCGCAGAAACGAAGACCCAACACAGGCAAAAAAAAAATATATATATATATGTGTATATATTATATATATATACACACACACATATATATATAAACAAATATCTAGGACATTCAGACCATAAAATGAATTCATTCTGAATATGCAGAAACCTAGCTAAAGGGGCAATTTTGTTTTCCGTGTGTTTTTCCTGGGTGGAAGAAGGCAGGGTATACACATGTTGAGAGGGATGACGGAACCCAGGAAGGTGAAGATTTGAACGTGACAGGGTGAAGTACACTAATTCCACACACAGAACACAGAAGAGGTGGCTGTGTAGACTCCTCTGACTGGGAGAAATCACAGTAGAAGATCCAGAACTGAAAAGGTTTGATAATAGATCATATGCCCAACTGTCCTCTGAGCAACAATACTTTCTCATGACTCACCGACCCAGACATTAGACATACAACTTTGATATTTGGTGTCCAATTCTAACTAAGATAGGAAGAGAAAACATAAAACATCCTCATGGGTTTATATCAGGGAGATCACTAAATTGCTGGCTTGGTGCCCTCAAGGAAAGGCATCTTAGAGTTTATACCTTGTGATCCCAAGTAAGGTCATTTTTATCAAGAAAAAAAAAAGGTATTTCAACAACAACAAAAACAATTGCACCAAGACATATAGGTGAATCAAGTCCTTATAATATAAGCTCAGATAATTCAGTAAAAATCTGTTGATCATCAAAAGCATGTATGAGACACTACACTGGGGATGGGAGAAGAGGTGGAAATGGTTTTCTCCTGCCCTTAATGAGAGCCCACCAGCTAGGAAGGACCAAGAGAGGTACATATAGCTCTAAAGGGTAGTGGAGGGAGTGGGGTGGGGGGATGGGATTCTCCACGTAACACTTCGTTATTCTACTCACAAGAAGTCCTTACCTCCGTGCAAATGAAAAATGCGCAGAGGCACTGGGGGAGAAGTTTCTTGGACTATCTTGAGGGCTATTTCCTGTAGAGAGAAAGAAGAAAAAAACTTGACATCATGACTTTGTTTTTGTATCTTTACCTACAACCCAAACCGTCTTCTCTTTAGTAGTAAGTTTCTGTACACTTTTGTAAAATGTCCATCTCCTCAAAAAATGTTTTACTTTTACTTGGAGCAGAGACAGGGGGTCGGCTTGAGTTCCAGCACAGCTTTCCAAGTGTGTAATATATGAATAAACAGACCTACATCACCAACCAGCAGTTTTCCATATATTTAACAACCTAAATATTTCAGTCCTACAGAATAATGAATATACAAATGTCCTGATTCCTACTCTTCCAGATGTTAACATTTCCAACAGCAGGATGGATGGAGAAGTATATGCTTCAATTGGGAGGGTGAGGTTTTCTTTCTTTTTTTTTTTTTTTTTTTTTTGCCGTACGCGGGGCTCTCACTGTTGTGGCCTCTCCCGTTGCAGAGCACAGGCTCCGGACGCGCAGGCTCAGCGGCCACGGCTCACGGGCCCAGACGCTCCGCGGCATGTGGGATCTTCCCGGACGGAGCACGAACCCGTGTCCCCTGCATCGGCAGGCGGGCTCAACCACTGCGCCACCAGGGAAGCCCAAGGCTTTCTATTTTAAGGAGGCAGTCTCGATATTTTTATTTACAGAAACCGAAATAAAATTTTGAGTTCTCAAAAATGAATCCTCATATTTCAAAGTACATATTTTAAAGGGAGAAATGTCAGAACAAGTCATAAAATACTGGGGAGAACCCAACAGTTCAAACCTATTCCTCAAATGATCCAGCTCTATCTCAGCATGGTCTAGTGGCCCAGCAGGACTAACCCTTGTCAGTATTTTCTTCAATAGTCCCTCCGCTCCTAAGCAGCTGGGTGGCGACTGGCCAGGCAGCCTTTAAAAGCCACAGTCACACGGAGGCTGGCGGAGGGTGTCTTCCCCAAGTCCTCTGGAGGCAGGTGGAGCACGGGTTGCCTACTGTAAGGTGGCAGCTCCTGGGGGACTTGCTACTTTCCCCATCAGAACATGTAACCTGCTACTGATCACTGAGAAAGCTTGGCAGGCAGCAGGTGAGGGGAGGTTCAGGGCACTCCAGACCACCCTGCTTCCCTCTGCATGTTTAATTGGGTTGGCAGAATTTCCTGAGGACCGGATGGGACTGTAGCTGGTGTAAATAAGGAGGTTAGGAAAGGCGGCAAACTAATCCTGTATGTTCTTGAAACACAGAAAATAAATCAAGAAGACATGTTTAATCCTTAACAACAAGCCAGTTGCCACATTACTGATTTCTTACCGGAAGTGACAATTGTAATTAGGGGTAAGGAATACAAGACGGCACCTTCAAGTCAGTACCTAGCTATAAAGGTAATTTATTACCTGTGTGCAAAAAGAATAGATTAATGCATTAAAGTGGATAATTTCAGTGTTACCTTGAGGACTTCTGGACTGGCTACACCTCTACTGAAATTTTTCAATTAAAGTTGCAGATTTTATAGTGATGGCATCAACAGATGCCATTAAGTGTATGACAGACAGCACAATTAAAGCCATTTAACTGGGAAGCGCTGAAAAGCCCATTTCTTTATGGATAGAGAATCAAGAAGCATCTTCCCCCTGCAGCAATGAAATTTATCATGCCTTTGCATCTGTTGTTCCTTGGGCCCCTGGAGATATGGATTCTGCATTTGCCATTCAGTAATCCAGGACTCTTTTTGTCCATTTATCTACACAGCTAAATTAAGTTCTTTGAACTTTTTCCAACAGCCTTCATTTCCCCTGCCCCCCCCCAATTTAGTTTGTGCATCACTCTTCATATTCCTTAAAAGGTCTTGATTTCAAGATGGCTAGAAATCTTGTTTCTAAAGGGAAACAAATCAAATGCCAGAAATCTCCATGTCGATTTTGTTTTTATTTGGGAAAAAAAACGTTCGCTTTGCTCGCACCCCACATAGAGCAAACTACCAGTAAATTATGAGGAGAAACAAAACAATTGATTGAAGCCAAGGCATTCTGAGAACAATCCCTGCTACCCTATTCACTGAGAATAAATAATAAGGCCAGTGAAACTTGGCACCAAATTCTTAGCCCTGTGTTCTTTGTAAAGAGAACACTATATCGGGAGATTATATGAGATCAACCAGAACAACTAGAGAGAGCTTATTAAATGTTTCTAAGACTCTGAAGGAGGCAGAGACAAGGAATTATCTTAAAAACCTTTTCACTTTTAGAGATTTTTAAGGAGTGGTCCCCCAGGAAGCTATGTAACATCTTATAATACATGGCGGACCATCACTTTGAGGATGAATGGGCAGAGATGGAGATACAGAGGTAGGTTGATTTAACTCTGCTCTTCAAACAAACAAACAAACAAAAAACCCAGGGCTACCATTAACCATTTCTCATCTTCGGGTTTTGCCTTCCTATTCCATGCTGCCCTTCCAGGCACTTCCACTGACAATGTTCCTCACCTCCAAGCTACAGAGCCATTCCTATTATCTTACTAACCACAGATCTTTCTTCCTGTTTCATGTCCGACTGAAGAGCTAGTTGAAATGCAAATACATGCCCCCGCATTATCACAAAGGCCCTTAAGTGCAACGGAATATTGGAGAAAATGAAGGTGGCATGAACTAGACTGATAATTCCTTAAGGACAAGAGACTATAGCTTAATTTGAGGTCAGTTCAGCAAGCTGGAGATAAAGAGAAGGAATGGAAGGACTTCAGGAAGGGGACCGAATCAACCCAAACACAGCGGGGCAATGCAGTGGAGACAGGCTCTCTACAAGCAGGGAATTCAGACTGGTAAAGTCAATGAGTTGTGAACTACATGTATTGGTACTACCTAGTGGAAGGCCTTAAGAGATGTTTGGATGCAAGAGAGATGCTAAGAGATTTTAAGCTGGCATGAGTATGCCGAGAGGACAGATGTGCTGCCGAGGAGAAGGAGCTAGATTAGGACATGGAAAGCCAATAGAAAGGATATTCTGGTGAGCAAACCAAGGGTAATTGGTGATGGATTAGAAATAAGTCATGAAAAAGATTACAGACTAAAAGTGACTGAGGCTTCCAATGTGAGTAGACTGTCCCATTAACAGGGAACTTTTAGAGAGAAGTGGGGCGGTAGTAATAGTAGAAGAAAAGGGTAGATGAGTATTCTAGACATTTTTGTCATTTGTTACAGAAATTTCCTCTATTTTCCTTAGGGAGAAATTAGAAGATTAGCAGATTAAATAGGCAGAAGTCAATCTTTGAGGTCTTTGTTCTTATTTGAAGTAAAACTTGATTTCTATGTTGTCTCTTAAGTCTTAGGGGTACTATTTTGTTATACAAAACAACACCAATTTAGAACAGATTGAATTATAAAGCACACCTTATACACTCTTAACTTAGAGATGAGGACCAGACTGTTGTGGACACGTACAGCACTTCCCCAGGACAAGAAAGTAAGATGGATTGAAACCAGAGTCCTACAGTTGACCTTCACTGCTCACAGCACTGCTCTCTGAATTCATCCACCCATCTGCAAAGCAGTACCTGAGAGACTCTCAAACGAAAACTGGTGCCAGTTAATTCTCTGCCCATATGTGCAGCACTTGCTTATAACACAAGTCCAGCTGTTCCCAGGGATTTGCTGGCTCTTGGACGTTTGAGTGCCATGACACTTTATAGACTACTGTTTCTGACCTGGTAAAGGAAACCTTAGTAGTGGTCAGGCGTTGAATAGGTAATTAACTCCAGGATCCCCAGGGGCAACTGGCGTTGCTAATACACAGGCAGTACATCAAAACAGTACTTTACCTAACGGGGCTACACAGGGTGCCTCATTTTAGAGGCAGTTATTGTTAAGAAAGTGATTTCCAGATTAATTTAATTGTTTGATTGCTTTGTAATTAGGTTGGAGAAGTCCTGTGTCTTTACCACAGAGAAACAAGCTGCAAATCTTTTTAGAAGGCATATGCTATACCCACTATAGATTATTAATGTGCTTTTAATAGCTGTCTGTTCACAAAATGATAGTTTCTGATTGCCTTGATTTTCTATCAGGACTTGAGGGATCCAAGAATTAATGATAATTGCCATTTGAAACTCCTGGCAGATCAAAAGAGTAAGCCTTCACTTGAATCCTTGCTGTCATTACCTGGTGATCGGCTGAAATGAGTTGTGACTTTTTTACACCATAACAACCAGCGCTGTGTTTCTTAACTGTTCTGCAGGAGATTCTCAGCGACAAATTGACACTGCTGAAAAACCTTAAGTCCAAACTTCACAGGACCAAACCTAGGACCCCCTCACAAGATGTTATGGCAGCAGATAAAGGGGGCAATGGAACAGTTATGCAGGGACCTCACGCTGAGTGGACTTTGAAAAATAACAGTTCAATTTCACGCGAGAACCTTAAGTCTATGCTACCAGATGCAGCGGACGCCAGAGAAGAGTTAGAAATCCTCCTTTCACTTAGCTGTCTCAGAAGCTGGCTCCTCTCCAGATATAACTGCAGAATATTAATTAAACCTGGGCAGCTGTTTAGACTCTAAGTGGACAGAGAGAAACCTTGATTGGCCTTCGGTGGCATTCTCTCAGGGTAAGCTGTGAAGTGTTCACAGCAGCCCAATAAATAGAATTTTATGCCTGGGTTTTCAAGTAAAGAGAGAATTATGCACAATAAATCAAGCCTTTCTTAAAATCTGGCCTCTCTGAACCTCTTTTGGTTTTCCCATCCCTGCCATATAGATCCTTCTCACCCAGTACCACTACTCACTGTCATCTGATTAACTCATTCAACAAATATTTACCAATATATAAATGGTGTGATTTGATTTGCATTTTAGAAAGAGCCGCTCCGCGGCATGTGGGATCTTCCCGGACGGAGCACGAACCCGTGTCCCCTGCATCGGCAGGCGGGCTCAACCACTGCGCCACCAGGGAAGCCCAAGGCTTTCTATTTTAAGGAGGCAGTCTCGATATTTTTATTTACAGAAACCGAAATAAAATTTTGAGTTCTCAAAAATGAATCCTCATATTTCAAAGTACATATTTTAAAGGGAGAAATGTCAGAACAAGTCATAAAATACTGGGGAGAACCCAACAGTTCAAACCTATTCCTCAAATGATCCAGCTCTATCTCAGCATGGTCTAGTGGCCCAGCAGGACTAACCCTTGTCAGTATTTTCTTCAATAGTCCCTCCGCTCCTAAGCAGCTGGGTGGCGACTGGCCAGGCAGCCTTTAAAAGCCACAGTCACACGGAGGCTGGCGGAGGGTGTCTTCCCCAAGTCCTCTGGAGGCAGGTGGAGCACGGGTTGCCTACTGTAAGGTGGCAGCTCCTGGGGGACTTGCTACTTTCCCCATCAGAACATGTAACCTGCTACTGATCACTGAGAAAGCTTGGCAGGCAGCAGGTGAGGGGAGGTTCAGGGCACTCCAGACCACCCTGCTTCCCTCTGCATGTTTAATTGGGTTGGCAGAATTTCCTGAGGACCGGATGGGACTGTAGCTGGTGTAAATAAGGAGGTTAGGAAAGGCGGCAAACTAATCCTGTATGTTCTTGAAACACAGAAAATAAATCAAGAAGACATGTTTAATCCTTAACAACAAGCCAGTTGCCACATTACTGATTTCTTACCGGAAGTGACAATTGTAATTAGGGGTAAGGAATACAAGACGGCACCTTCAAGTCAGTACCTAGCTATAAAGGTAATTTATTACCTGTGTGCAAAAAGAATAGATTAATGCATTAAAGTGGATAATTTCAGTGTTACCTTGAGGACTTCTGGACTGGCTACACCTCTACTGAAATTTTTCAATTAAAGTTGCAGATTTTATAGTGATGGCATCAACAGATGCCATTAAGTGTATGACAGACAGCACAATTAAAGCCATTTAACTGGGAAGCGCTGAAAAGCCCATTTCTTTATGGATAGAGAATCAAGAAGCATCTTCCCCCTGCAGCAATGAAATTTATCATGCCTTTGCATCTGTTGTTCCTTGGGCCCCTGGAGATATGGATTCTGCATTTGCCATTCAGTAATCCAGGACTCTTTTTGTCCATTTATCTACACAGCTAAATTAAGTTCTTTGAACTTTTTCCAACAGCCTTCATTTCCCCTGCCCCCCCCCAATTTAGTTTGTGCATCACTCTTCATATTCCTTAAAAGGTCTTGATTTCAAGATGGCTAGAAATCTTGTTTCTAAAGGGAAACAAATCAAATGCCAGAAATCTCCATGTCGATTTTGTTTTTATTTGGGAAAAAAAACGTTCGCTTTGCTCGCACCCCACATAGAGCAAACTACCAGTAAATTATGAGGAGAAACAAAACAATTGATTGAAGCCAAGGCATTCTGAGAACAATCCCTGCTACCCTATTCACTGAGAATAAATAATAAGGCCAGTGAAACTTGGCACCAAATTCTTAGCCCTGTGTTCTTTGTAAAGAGAACACTATATCGGGAGATTATATGAGATCAACCAGAACAACTAGAGAGAGCTTATTAAATGTTTCTAAGACTCTGAAGGAGGCAGAGACAAGGAATTATCTTAAAAACCTTTTCACTTTTAGAGATTTTTAAGGAGTGGTCCCCCAGGAAGCTATGTAACATCTTATAATACATGGCGGACCATCACTTTGAGGATGAATGGGCAGAGATGGAGATACAGAGGTAGGTTGATTTAACTCTGCTCTTCAAACAAACAAACAAACAAAAAACCCAGGGCTACCATTAACCATTTCTCATCTTCGGGTTTTGCCTTCCTATTCCATGCTGCCCTTCCAGGCACTTCCACTGACAATGTTCCTCACCTCCAAGCTACAGAGCCATTCCTATTATCTTACTAACCACAGATCTTTCTTCCTGTTTCATGTCCGACTGAAGAGCTAGTTGAAATGCAAATACATGCCCCCGCATTATCACAAAGGCCCTTAAGTGCAACGGAATATTGGAGAAAATGAAGGTGGCATGAACTAGACTGATAATTCCTTAAGGACAAGAGACTATAGCTTAATTTGAGGTCAGTTCAGCAAGCTGGAGATAAAGAGAAGGAATGGAAGGACTTCAGGAAGGGGACCGAATCAACCCAAACACAGCGGGGCAATGCAGTGGAGACAGGCTCTCTACAAGCAGGGAATTCAGACTGGTAAAGTCAATGAGTTGTGAACTACATGTATTGGTACTACCTAGTGGAAGGCCTTAAGAGATGTTTGGATGCAAGAGAGATGCTAAGAGATTTTAAGCTGGCATGAGTATGCCGAGAGGACAGATGTGCTGCCGAGGAGAAGGAGCTAGATTAGGACATGGAAAGCCAATAGAAAGGATATTCTGGTGAGCAAACCAAGGGTAATTGGTGATGGATTAGAAATAAGTCATGAAAAAGATTACAGACTAAAAGTGACTGAGGCTTCCAATGTGAGTAGACTGTCCCATTAACAGGGAACTTTTAGAGAGAAGTGGGGCGGTAGTAATAGTAGAAGAAAAGGGTAGATGAGTATTCTAGACATTTTTGTCATTTGTTACAGAAATTTCCTCTATTTTCCTTAGGGAGAAATTAGAAGATTAGCAGATTAAATAGGCAGAAGTCAATCTTTGAGGTCTTTGTTCTTATTTGAAGTAAAACTTGATTTCTATGTTGTCTCTTAAGTCTTAGGGGTACTATTTTGTTATACAAAACAACACCAATTTAGAACAGATTGAATTATAAAGCACACCTTATACACTCTTAACTTAGAGATGAGGACCAGACTGTTGTGGACACGTACAGCACTTCCCCAGGACAAGAAAGTAAGATGGATTGAAACCAGAGTCCTACAGTTGACCTTCACTGCTCACAGCACTGCTCTCTGAATTCATCCACCCATCTGCAAAGCAGTACCTGAGAGACTCTCAAACGAAAACTGGTGCCAGTTAATTCTCTGCCCATATGTGCAGCACTTGCTTATAACACAAGTCCAGCTGTTCCCAGGGATTTGCTGGCTCTTGGACGTTTGAGTGCCATGACACTTTATAGACTACTGTTTCTGACCTGGTAAAGGAAACCTTAGTAGTGGTCAGGCGTTGAATAGGTAATTAACTCCAGGATCCCCAGGGGCAACTGGCGTTGCTAATACACAGGCAGTACATCAAAACAGTACTTTACCTAACGGGGCTACACAGGGTGCCTCATTTTAGAGGCAGTTATTGTTAAGAAAGTGATTTCCAGATTAATTTAATTGTTTGATTGCTTTGTAATTAGGTTGGAGAAGTCCTGTGTCTTTACCACAGAGAAACAAGCTGCAAATCTTTTTAGAAGGCATATGCTATACCCACTATAGATTATTAATGTGCTTTTAATAGCTGTCTGTTCACAAAATGATAGTTTCTGATTGCCTTGATTTTCTATCAGGACTTGAGGGATCCAAGAATTAATGATAATTGCCATTTGAAACTCCTGGCAGATCAAAAGAGTAAGCCTTCACTTGAATCCTTGCTGTCATTACCTGGTGATCGGCTGAAATGAGTTGTGACTTTTTTACACCATAACAACCAGCGCTGTGTTTCTTAACTGTTCTGCAGGAGATTCTCAGCGACAAATTGACACTGCTGAAAAACCTTAAGTCCAAACTTCACAGGACCAAACCTAGGACCCCCTCACAAGATGTTATGGCAGCAGATAAAGGGGGCAATGGAACAGTTATGCAGGGACCTCACGCTGAGTGGACTTTGAAAAATAACAGTTCAATTTCACGCGAGAACCTTAAGTCTATGCTACCAGATGCAGCGGACGCCAGAGAAGAGTTAGAAATCCTCCTTTCACTTAGCTGTCTCAGAAGCTGGCTCCTCTCCAGATATAACTGCAGAATATTAATTAAACCTGGGCAGCTGTTTAGACTCTAAGTGGACAGAGAGAAACCTTGATTGGCCTTCGGTGGCATTCTCTCAGGGTAAGCTGTGAAGTGTTCACAGCAGCCCAATAAATAGAATTTTATGCCTGGGTTTTCAAGTAAAGAGAGAATTATGCACAATAAATCAAGCCTTTCTTAAAATCTGGCCTCTCTGAACCTCTTTTGGTTTTCCCATCCCTGCCATATAGATCCTTCTCACCCAGTACCACTACTCACTGTCATCTGATTAACTCATTCAACAAATATTTACCAATATATAAATGGTGTGATTTGATTTGCATTTTAGAAAGAGCCCTCTAGCTGTTCTGTGGCCAATGGGCTCTAAGCAGGCACAAATGGAGGAAGCAGGGAGATCAGTAAGGAGGCTACCAGCATAGACAAGGTATGAGATGATGGCGGTTTGGATAGGATGGCAGTAGATCTCAGGTATGTTCTGGTTGTGGAGCCAACAGGATTTACTGAAAAACTGGACTGAGTGGAAGTATGGGGGAAAGAACAAAACACTGCCATTTGCAACAACATGGATGGACCTGGAGGGTATTATGCTGAGTGAAGTAAGTCAGACAAATACTATACGATACTTTTTAGAATCCACATATAAGTGGTAATACAAATGAATCTATATATGAAACAAAACAGACTCACAGATATACAAGACAAACTTACGGTTACCAAAGGGGAGAGGTAGGGGAGGAGGGACAAATTTGGTGTATGCGATTAACAGATACAAACTACTATATGTAAAATAAATAAGTAACAAAGGATTTACTGTATAACACAGAGAATTATATCCAGTATCTTGTAATAACCTATAATGGAATATAATCTGTAAAAACAGACAAGCAAACAAACAAAAAAACCAAACCACTATGCCATATGCCTGAAACACAATCTTGTAAATCAACTATACTTAATTTAAAAAATGCAAAAAGCCCCTGAAAATCTGGGTGGGATTTATGCTCTTTTATTTACAGAGGCACCACCTCAAATAATTTTAAATATATTAAAATGTACTTATGTTCCATATTATATGCAATCACATGTAACAATGTTACACTTCTTAGATGTAGCATTTATATTACTCAATTAAACACTGAAAGTTCTATTATAGTTTTTTATTGTACTTGAGAGCAAATAACATTTTTCCAGCTCACATTATTCAGTACCTAACAGATTCAATAGCCCTGATCTGTTTGATATAGCCAAACTAGAAAACAGTGCTAGTTAAAGGTTTGCAGAGAAGGAAAATTCTATAGGCTAACTAGTGAAGTTTGAGGGATGATAATTTCAATCATTCTATATCATGTCACCATAGGTAAAACAGAATGAAGTGTAATGACAGTTATACTGTATTTCATTTCTCTCTTCTTCTCACTAACTTATAATTCTAAATGCTGGGGAGGGATAAATTTTGGTTATACGTGTAGACACACAAAAAGCGTATTTTGAATTCTCAGTGCCTAAGCTAGTCCCTGTAACACAGAAAACTAGAAATGTATTTTTTTCTAATTCATCAATTATGTATTAAGTTCTTTTTATATACAGAGCTTTTAGTTACCTGCTAGAATAGATTAAATAGACCCAAAGAGCTAAAACAGGACCCAAAGAGCTAAAAATCTACTGATAGAAGATCTGTACATCACCAACTCTAGACTCATCTTGTGAAACCAATTCTGGATCCTTATTCATGTGAAAAAGAAATTTTCTTAGATCAAAGCCCTTAAATGTGTCAAAATTACTCACTAAAAACAAACTCTCAATGATGATACCACAAGAGAATGTACTATGTCACAACAGACACTTAAAAAATGGACACACTCTACTTTCTAAGGAATGACTGATGAGCTTATAGGGTGGAAAACATGTAGGGAGTGAGAGAGATATCCAATAACAGGTCAATTTCTATGTCATAAGACTCTCACAGATGCCTATTGCCTCCATTTCATGAAGCCATTCCTCTGAAATTTGTGTAGTGTATTTGAAATGCTGTGTCATTGACACGAATCTCTTGGAGATGTGTTATAATGGGTTCTTGGGAATGTTTTAGCTTTTCATTGACCCCTCCTTATTATTCTGAATTGATGTCATATCTCAAGGTGATCCCAAGTAAAGACTGGTGAATGTCAAGAGTGATGAAGAAAGTTGATTTTTAGTTGTATGTTTCCTCCCACCTACAGTAATTCATCTTCCCAGCAATAGAGAAGAGATTACTTTTAGCCTTTGTTTAAAGTTACTGAGAAGCGTCTGTAAGGTCAAGGTAGGGGAGGTAAGAACATAGCTACTGTAACAGATATTCCTAAGTTTCATGCAGTTTTATGAAATGTGATGCATTCTATTAATCTTAGATAATTAATTAGTCTCTGAATGTGGATAAAAGTGTGAGTTAAAGAATGTAATCTAAGGTGTGCATATTTTTTTTTCTATCTTACATGAAGGGATTTCAATTCTTTAACATAATTAGATACAAAGAATTTCCATTTTTACCTAGAAGAGGGGTGGACAATATCAGGAAATTGGTTCCTCTCAGACTGTTTGCTTCAGTTGCTGAGTAATTTCTAGTCAGAGGCAGTATTTAAATGGAATGCTGCATATCCATATAACTTGCTAAAAGTAATCTGAATATATTCTCTATTATAAATCTCCTCCTTTCAGCTCCCCTTAAAAGCATAAATACTAAATTTAAGGTGGTCCTACTTAACAAAATGGTAAATGTTCCTTTGGCTTTTGATACAAAGGCATTCATTCCATCTGAAAGAAGCAAAATACGTGTTACGTATTTTTTTAACAGTTAATTATGTTCGGTTTCTAACTCCAGAAATATCTTGAGAGTTAAAAGAATTAAAGACATTCAGTTCTATTGTTTCATAATAAAATAATATGTAATGTGCCAAGTATCTAATAAATCAGAATGCTGACTTTCAGTTCCCATAAACCATTCTATACAAGATCGTAGAAATTCCCTGGCCCCGAGACTCTCCTCTAATATTTTTCTCCCACTCTCCTCTTCCATACCCTTAGATCAATAAACAGTTCTCAATATGAGGTGCACAGGTGGATTACTTGGGAAGCTTTAAAAATGCTGATGCCAGGCCCTAGTCTACCCCTTTTAAATGAAGTGACTCTAGTCAGCTGCCAGGGCTGAGAACTACGGTCTTAGAATTTCCTTGTACTCCGTAAATCATGCCCAAGACTTCATTAGCCATTTAGAGTTCTCAACCAGGAAGTCTTGGATTTTTTACACTCCCTCCCTTTCCTTCTATAACTCAACTTCCCCGCCTTCTTGTCTCAGCTATACTAATTCAATGTCCCTTTTATACATTTACTTCACTCTGACCTCCAAGTAGTCTCAAAACAGGACTAAGACTGGAAATTCCTTCTCCATCAACCCAAACAAATAGTATCCCACCATGTCAACACTCCAGAAATCCCACCTGCCTGCAGATGTCCTCTTAGGTTAATCAAGTAAGTTAATTACACTTCTTCTACCCGAGCCCTATATTGCTACTCTCCTCTAAACTCAATTATTTCCACCATTTCTCCTTTCCTCTAAAACAGGAACATCCCCTAAGCTAAGCTGTGTATCATTCCTATGTTCTTGGGTTAAGATTAAAAGTCTCTGTATAAGGAAATCATAGGGAAGAAAACACTCATAAACCATAACCCTGTTTATACTTTTACTATCACCTTTAATCATTTGATTGTTCAAAGCTGAAACACCAGCTATCATTATAATCAGTATCTAACAGTATATGAACGAGATATTTGCCTTAAAACTGTACATCTCATTCTTTCATTTTTTTAATAAGCAGAATGCCTAATATTTGGCCCAGGTAATATCAGAACATGTAAAATTATCGTAAACGTTAAAATCAAGGCATGGGGGTCTCAATTCAACCAGTGATTATCAGAAGCAAAACTAAAATCATTCTAATTATCCTAATCATCCCTCCTTGCAGAAAGCATGATTTGCCCTTAACCATGATAGGGATGTGTCCATTCAGGGCCTTATTCTATTTATGGTCTATACATGTATCCATATTTTTAGCATACAATCCTAAGTAACTGATGGGTGGGGTGAGGGGAGCTTGTTTCAAACCACATGCAACCCTGAGATTCTGGATACACAAATATCAACCTTCAGAGAATCACTACCTTAAGGAGCCACAGATATTAATTATAACGTGTTGAACCCTTCAGGTATGTTGGGGTGTATTGAGGCAGGGAAACAAGTTGTAATTACTCTCTTAAAAAGCACAACAGGGTCCTCAAGGTCCGCTGAATGAAAAATCAGGTACATAATTTGGCATATTAAATCATTTAATAAATACTTATTTATCTTACTAAATATAAGACCTGATACTATAAAACTACTAGAAGGAAACAGAGAAAAAACTTCTTGGGCTTCCCTGGTGGTACAGTGGTTAAGAATCCACCTGCCAATGCAGGGGACACGTGTTCAAGCCCTGGTTGGGGAAGATCCCACATGCCACGGAGCAACTAACCTCATGCGTCACAACTACTGAAGCATGCACGCCTAGAGCCCGTGCTCCGTAACAAGAGAAGCCACTGCAATGAGAAGCCCAGGCACCGCAACGAAGAGAAGCTCACGCACCCCAACGAAGAGTAGCCTCCGCTTGCCACAACTAGAGAAAGCCCGCGCTCAGCAATGAAGACCCAATGCAGCCAAAAATAAATAAATAAAATAAACAAATTTCTATATTAAAAAAACTTAAAAAAAAACTCCTTGACATGGGTTTTGGAAACAATTTTTTGGATATGACAGCAAAAGGGCAAACAACAAAAGCAAAAATAAACAAATGGGACTACATCAAACCAAAAAGCTTTTATGCAGCAAAAGAAACAATCAGGGCTTTCCTGGTGGCGCAGTGGTTAAGAATCAGCCTGCCAATGCAGGAGACACGGGTTCGATCCCTGGTCCGGGAAGATCCCACATGTCGTGGAGCAATTAAGCCCGTGCGCCACAACTACTCGCCTGCACTCTAGAACCCGTGAGCCACAACTACTGAGCCATTTGCCGCAACTACTGAAGCCTGTGCCCCTAGAGCCTGTGTTCCACAACAAGAGAAGCCACTGCAATGAGAAGCCCACGCACCACAAAGAAGAGTAGCCCCCGCTCACCACAATTAGAGAAAGTCCCCGCACAGCAATGAAGACCCAACGCAGCCAAAAATAAATAAAACAAATTTAAAAAAAAAAGAAACAATCAGTGAAATGAAAACGCAACCTACTGAACGAGAGAAAATATATGCAAACCATGTCTCTGACAAGGGACTGATATCCAAAAAAATAATACAATTCAATAGCAAAAAACCAATCTGATTAAAAATGGGCAAATAACTTGAATAGACATTTTCTCAAAGAAGATATACAAATGGCCAACGGGTACATGAAAAGGTGCTCACCATCACTAGGCATCAGGGAAATGCAAATCAAAGCACCACAAAGAAGAGTAGCCCCCGCTCACCACAATTAGAGAAAGTCCCCGCACAGCAATGAAGACCCAACGCAGCCAAAAATAAATAAAACAAATTTAAAAAAAAAAGAAACAATCAGTGAAATGAAAACGCAACCTACTGAACGAGAGAAAATATATGCAAACCATGTCTCTGACAAGGGACTGATATCCAAAAAAATAATACAATTCAATAGCAAAAAACCAATCTGATTAAAAATGGGCAAATAACTTGAATAGACATTTTCTCAAAGAAGATATACAAATGGCCAACGGGTACATGAAAAGGTGCTCACCATCACTAGGCATCAGGGAAATGCAAATCAAAACCACAATGAGATTTCATGTCACAACTGTCAGAATGGCTACTATCAAAAAAACAAGAGATAACAAACAGTGAAGATATGGAGAAAAGAGAACCCTGGTTCACTGTTGTTGGGAATGTAAACTGGTGCAGACACTATAGAGTCTCCTCAAAAAACTAACAATGGAACTACCATGTGGTCCAGCAATTCCACTTCTGTGTGTTTATCTGAAGAAAATGGCATCACTATCTCAAAAAGACATCTGCACTCCCATGTTCACTGCAACATTATTTACAACAGCCAAGACATGGTAATCACCTAAGTGTCCCTTGACGGATAAAAGGCTACACACACACACACACAGTGGAATGTTATTTGTTCATTAAAAAAAGGAGATCTTGATTATTGTGACAACATGGATGGACCTTAATGGCATTATGCTAAGTGAAATAAGACAGAGAAAGACAAATATTGTATGTTCTCACTTATATGTGTAGTCTAAAAAACTCAAACTCAGAAATAGAGAGTAGAAATCTGGTTGCCAGTTACTCGGGGTGGGAGAAATGGGGAGATTGTTAAAGGGTACAAATTTCTAGTTATAAGATGAATAAGTTCTGGGGATTTAACGTATAGCATGGGGACTATAATTAACAGTACTGTATTATATATTAAAAGTTGTTAAGAGAGTCAATTTTAATGTTAACACCATACACACAAAAATCGTAATTATGTGAGGGGATGTAGAAGTTAACTAACCTTATTGTGGTAATGATTTCATAACACATACATGTATCAAAGCAACACGTCATATGCCTTAAACTTACATATGTTATATGTCATTAATATCTCAGTAAAGCTCAGGGGAGAGTCGATATATGCTGGGTACCTTGCTAGACCTATTAAGTCAAAGGTCATTGATATGGGGGGGCTTCCTTCAAGTGATGTTGGCAGTGATGCTGGATGAAATGGAATACTGTCATTCTGGAGACTGTTTAAGCTAGAGCTCTGTATCCTGAGAACACTCAAAGGGTCAAAAATAAACAATCACTTTGGGTGTCAGGTCAGTGTGAATGTAATGCAGACCAGTGCTTAGCAGTTGGACAGGAAAGCCCTGCCATATTTCCCTCCTTTTTGGCTACAATGTGGCAGACACTTGGTAGCCTATGGAGGAAGTTAGATGAATCACACCATCTCTGACAATGCTCTCACCCACCAGGCAGGAAAGAAAGACCCAACAGAACATAATGGGATACTGCACTCATGGTGATATGTATACATAAAGTGAGGAAGCCACAAATTCAGAAGACAGAAGAATGGATGGCTGCAGAGAGGCAACCTTTCATCTGAACCCTGAAGGAAAGTGGTAACTGAAAGGAAAGGAGCCTTTTGAAGAAGAGAAAACTGAACAAACAAAGGGACAGAGTCTCAAAAGTGAACAGCACAATTTTACATGTCTTAATTTTATTATAAAAGCAATTATATACATTGTAAAAAAAAATTCAAATAGTTCAAGGAGGTATAAAATAAAGACTGAAAATCTCTCCTAGCCCCTGACTCTCATTCGTTGATTCAAACACTTAATATGAACTCATTATGGGCCAGGCACCACAACAAGCTATGGGCCACATGCTGCCGCCCCACCCCCAGTTCTACTCTTCAGATGTATGGATTTATCTAGAAATACATGTAGATATATAAGTATATATTAGGTATATTTAAAAATTCCCTAAATAATACCATGCCACATATATATATATTTACACATACACACACACTTATATATACAGTTGACCCTTGAACAACACAGATTTGAAGTGTGCGGGTCCACATATATGCAGATTTTTTCAATAGTAAATCCTACAGTACCACACGTGTTTAGCAGTTGATTGAATGTGCAGATATGGACTGCGAATATAGAGGAATTGTGAATCAGAGGAACCTCAGGTACAGAGGGACGACTCTAAGTTATACTGAGATTTTCAACTGCGCAGAGGGCGGGTACCTGTAACCCCTGTCAACTATTTATATATATATTCTATAATTGCTGTTTTTTGTTAATAATCTAGCTACAACTTTCTGTATCAGTTCATCTAAATAAATCTGTCATCTTTAGAATCAAATAAAATTCCAATATGTCTTGTACCATAATTTACTCAGTCTTCTATTAATGGATATTTAGACTGATTTCAGTGCTTTGATTATCCAATGAATATCTTCTGAGTATTTAAGTGATTATATCCAAGAGCTAAATTCCTGAAAGCAGAACTACTGGCCCCAAAAGTGAGTTCAGAAATCTCTTGCATTCCTAAACGCTAATGATGAAAAATCTGAAAGAGAAATTAAGGAAACACTCCTATTTACCACCATCACAAAAAGAATAAAATACCTAGGAATAAACCTACCTAAGGAGACAAAAGACCTGTATGTAGAAAACTATAAGACACTGATGAAGGAAGGAAATTAAAGATGATACAAACAGATGGAGAGATATACCAAGTTCTTGGATTGGAAAAATCAACATTGTGAAAATGACTATACTACTCAAAGCAATCTACAGATTCAATGCAATCCCTATCAAACTACCAACAGCATT
>NC_041221.1:70438091-70439254 GCF_002837175.3 Physeter macrocephalus | reverse complement strand
CTGGACAGCTACATGTAAAAGAATGAAATTAGAACACTCCCTAACACCATACACAAAAGTAAACTCAAAATGGATTAAAGATCTAAATGTAAGGCCAGACACTATAAAACTCTTAGAGGAAAACATAGGCAGAACACTCCATGACATAAATCACTGGAAGATTCTTTTTGATCCACCTCCTAGAGAAATGGAAATTTAAAAAAATAAACAAATGGGACCTAATGAAACCTAAAAGCTTTTGCACAGCAAAGGTAACCATAAACAAGACAAAAAGACAACCCTCAGCATGGGAGAAAATATTTGCAAATGAAGCAACTGACAAAGGATTAATCTCCAAAATTTACAAGCAGCTCAATGCAGCTCAATATCAAAAAAACAAACAACCCAATCCAAAAACGGGCAGAAGAACTAAACAGACATTTCTCCAAAGAAGATAGACAGATAGCCAACAAACACATGAAAGAATGCTCAACATCACTAATCATTAGAGAAATGCAAATCAAAACTACAATGAGGTATCACGTCACACCAGTCAGAATAGCCATCATCAAAAAATATACAAACAATAAATGCTGGAGAGGGTGTAGAGAAAAGGGAATCCTCTTGCACTGTTGGTGGGAATGTAAACTGATACAGCCATTATGGAGAACAGTATGGAGGTTCCTTACAAAACTGAAAATAGAACTACCATATGACCCAGCAATCCCACTACTGGGCATATACCCTGAGAAAACCATAATTCAAAAAGAGTCATGTACCACAATATTCATTGCAGCCCTATTTACAATAGTCAGGACATGGAAGCAACCTAAGTGTCCATCAACAGATGAATGGATAAAGATGATGTGGCACATATATACAATGGACTATTACTCAGCCATAAAAAGAAACGAAATTGAGTTATTTGTAGTGAGGTGGATGGACCTAGAGTCTGTCATACAGAGTGAAGTAAGTCAGAAAGAGAAAAACAAATACCATATGCTAACACCCATATATGGAATCTAAAAATAAATAAATAAATAAATAAAAATAAAAATGGTTATGAAGAACCTAGGGGCAGGACAGGAATAAAGACGCAGATGTAGAGAATGGACTTGAGGCCACAGGGAGGGGGAAGGGTAAGCTGGGACGAAGTGAGAGAGTGGCATGGACATATATACACT
>NC_041221.1:70420167-70437938 GCF_002837175.3 Physeter macrocephalus | reverse complement strand
AGCTAGTGGGAAGCAGCTGCATAGCACAGGGAGGTCAGCTCGGTGCTTTGTGACCACCTAGAGGGGTGGGATAGGGAGGGTGGGAGGGAGACACAAGAGGGAGAAGATATGGGGATATATGTATATGTATAGCTGATTCACTTTGTTATAAAGCAGAAACTAACATACCATTGTAAAGCAATTATACTCCAATAAAAATGTTTAAGAAAAAAGAAAAAGGAGTTCACTTTTCTCTTTGGTGCATATAACTAAATTGTTCTTCAAAGACACTGCCCTAATTTACACTGTCACTAGTGGCATATGGAACACCATCTCCCCTCAGTCTTGCCAACACAGAATTTTTTCATATTTTGGTGGTATCATATTGTTTTTTTTTAATCATATTGTTTCGATATGCATTTCTTTAGGATGAGTGAAACTGAGCCTCTTAAAATGTTAACTGACCATTTGTTCTTCTTTGTACTAACCACCTGCTTCATACTTTACTCCTCTGAATTATGTTAGTCTTTTTTTGAAATTAATTTGTTTTTTGTTTTTTTGTACAATGAGGCATTTCTGTCAATACATTGAAGATGTTTCTCCCATTTGGCCTTATCTTTTAATGTTGCTTATGGTTACTCATCTGCAGAGAAAATTTTATGTAATCAAATTTATCAACCATTTTCCTTCATGGCTTACAAGGTTTTGTACCTTGTTTGGAAAGAACTTCCCCACTGCCAAATTATTTGCTAAATGAAACCATATTTTCTTCTAGTAGTTTTATGGGTTTTTTTGTTTTTTTGTGTGTGTGGTATGCGGGCCTCCCTCTGCTGCGGCCTCTCCCGTTGCGGAGGACAGGCTCCGGACGCGCAGGCCCAGCGGCCGTGGCTCACGGGCCCAGCCGCTCTGAGGCACGCGGGATCCTCCCATACCGGGGCGCGAACCCGGCTCCCCTGCATCGGCAGGCGGACGCGCAACCGCTGCGCCACCAGGGAAGCCCCTTTATGGGTTTTTTTGATTAAAATTTTTTTCTGTATCTACATGGGATTTATATGACTTAAGGAGTAATATATAGCATCCCGTTTACTTCTTTTCCAAATGGCTAATCAACTGATTCAAGACGATTTATTGGCTTTAATAATCTACATTTTCCCCAATGATTTAAGTAAGGCATATTTAAGGAATGCCAAGTAACATGATGCCATAGAGGGGGAGCTGTAGGAAGTTAGGACAGAGCAGTAAATGATGGGGAGCATAGAGAATGGATGAGAATCAAACTAGAGAAATCTGAAGACCAGTTGGAAATATCCTTTAGGGCAGTATTCCAGGTGATTTTTGACCTGGATGGGACCGTGGAATCCCTATTTGTATCAAGTATTCCAGGTGATTCTTAGGCACACTAGAGTTTCAGGATGGCTTTAGAACAGTCATTCTTAATGTTGGTTTCACATACAAAGAGCCTAGGGAACTTTAAAAAATCCAATGACCAAGTCACACTTCAGTCCAATTAAATCAGAATGGGGACTGGGGTGAGGGAAGTATCAGTCATTTTTAAAGCTTCCCAGGTGATTCCAATGTGCATTCAAGTTGGAGAAACACTGCTTTAGATTCTGCTAAAGAAAGTGAAGTTTATAGATTAAGTTGTTCTCTAACCTAACTATGTATCAAAATCCCCTGGAGAGCGTTTAAAAAGATATACACCGATGCCAGGCCAGACAGATGAAGTTTCTGATTTAATTGGTCTGGGACCTGGGTATTTTTTTCAGCTCCACAGGTGACTGTAATGTGCAGCAAGGCTTTAGGACCTACAGTACAATCATTCTCAAACTGCAGAGTGCATCAGAATCACCTTGAGAATTTACTGGGCACCCCACCCCCATAGTTAGTTAGTTAGTCACTTAATTAGTGAGTCTGGGTTGGAGCCTGATAGTTTGTATTTTTTTTTTTTTTTTTTTTTTTTTTGCGTTACGCGGGCCTCTCACTGTTGTGGCCTCTCCCGTTGCGGAGCACAGGCTCCCGACGCGCAGGCTCAGCAGCCATGGCTCACGGGCCTAGCCGCTCCGCGGCATGTGGGATCTTCCCGGACCGGGGCACGAACCTGTGTCCCCTGCATCGGCAGGCGGACTCTCAACCACTGCGCCACCAGGGAAGCCCTGATAGTTTGTATTTTTAACTAGTCTCCTGGTGCTGCTCGTCAGTGGATCACACTTTGGGAACCACTACACTCATGCATGTCATGACAAACCATGGGATGTTTTTCTTTAGTTAAAAGACATAATTACGTTCCTGTCTTAAAAAATAATAGCTTCAATGTAGAAAAAAGATTTGAGAGGCAGTGAGAGTATGCAGGAAGATGGAGCCCAGTTTTCATTCCACTGCAAAAGCCCTGAGCAACTGGCTGGGGAAAGGAGCCAGGTGTAAAACACATTTCAGGGGAGACTTAGCAGGGAGGGTTTAACAAAAGATGATGCTGAAGTTGCTAGCTTGGGTGACCATGTGGATGATGTTGCCAATAACTGAGAATAAACAGCATTGGTGACAAGATACTTGGTATTGAATAACAGTTGGATTTAAGGTGCTGGTGGGACACATTCAGATGGAGAAAGTGCCAGGAAGTACAAACGGGCATCTGCATTCAGGAGAAAGGCCCAAGATAAAACTGCAGGAAAAATCAGCACATGCATCAATCAGAGGACCTTGGTCAAGAAGTGACTGTCACAAGTAAAAGGGTGACAAAGGATTTAACCCAAGGGATTCCCAAGCGTTAAAATGGTTGCGAAAACAAAAAGGAATCATAGGAAGCAAGGGAAGAGATACAGTCAAGACGTAGAAAACGGTTCCTGACATCAAATCCTGCAAGGGTGCTCACAGTGAGTAATATTATTTTACAAAGAAGTCATTGCATTCGACCACTGGAAGACCATGGTTTTCGTGGAGCAGTAGGTCAGGGGTGGTGTTGTGCCTGGGTACATCATGGGTGTATCTTGGCCACTGTTGGACCTGAATGAGTTTCCCAAGGGAACTAGAGTAGGAATATTTGGCTTTGTTTTACTGAGACATTAAATGAAGATAACAACATCTACGTTTGGTTATTAATTTAACCAAGTTATAAGTTTTAAAAGACATTTCAAATGTTATAATAGCTCATAATTTCACAGAATGATTTAAAACCTAATATTAAAAATGTGCTATCAGGTGGAAAATCAAGGAGGTAATACCTAAGTGAGGGGTTGGCTTTCGCATTTTCTGATAGGAAGCTACAGCAAACCAAAATGTCTCCTCTATAGTCTAGAATATCTAATTGTCGAACCTTAGTACAGAACAATTTTACTCAGGATATTTTTAATTAACAACATCTCTTTTACGAGAAAATATAGCAAAAAGTTCTGCTAAATAGTTTTGTAATGTTTTCCAACAGCAATTAACTCAGATCAAAAAAAAAAAGAAAGAAAGAAAAAAGGCATTTTTATTCAGCAATGTATGTCATAAAAAAACAATCTTCACCCAGATCCTACACTACCCTTCAGCAGACACATGCTTTTCTAAGTGATGTTAGGGTAGAATATAGTAGCATATGCCCATCACCCCCATGGGGCTGACGAAGGATAAATTAGACTGAGGGGATAACTTTAGTAGTACTACTAATATTGGAAAATGCTAAACATAAAACTGTTTAACTGCTTTAAACTGGAAGCAGATGGTGAGGGTGGAAGCAATATGCACATAGGATCTTGCTGGTGAAACGTTTAAAATCCATAGAAAAGGAACTGCTCTCTTTTAAAATAACCTTAAAAAGCCTGAGTCTAAAGCTAACACACACTCACGGTTGAGGACTTGAAAATACCTAAAATTATAGAAATGAAATTGGTAATTCTACTAATGTAATGTGGGTTTTTTCTTTGGTCTGTTTTTATAGTGTGTACACGTATACACAAACATACTTTTAAATAGGATCATAAACCATATTCAGTTTTTGTATCCTGGTCTTTATAATTAGGTTGTGATTATAATTTTCCTATCCATTAAATATTTTTAAAAATGTGATGATTTTTTAATGGCTACACATTATTTATTATACAGATGGCCTATCATTTAAGTATCACTCTTCTTACTATTTTATGTTTAGGCTGTTTCTATTTTTGTGCTATATAATGCTGCAGTTAACATCCTGAAATATGTATTTCTGAATACTTTTCTGATTATTTCCTTAAATTATATTTCATGAAGAGCAAATAATAGTTCAAGTGATATGAACTATTTTTAGGGTTCTTGACATAAAATATCACTCTGCTTTCTAAAAAGACTGTAAATTTACATCAATGTACTGAGAATACCCATCTCACTGTACCATTACCAGAAAATGACTATTACCATGTATGCTTTTAATATTTGCAAATCAGGTGAAAACTGGTATTTCATTATTTTGATTTGCATTTATTTGATTAGTGAGAGATTGAACTTTTCATTTGTTTACTTGTCATTTCCATTTTTTCCTTTGTGAGCTGTCTGTTCATGTACTTTGCCTATTTATTTAGTGGGATATTAGAATTTTTTCTTACATTATTTAAAAGAGCTCTTTATGACTTAATGGTACTAAACTTCTGCCCATTATATTTGTTGCAGATATTTTCGGTTATTTGTTAGTGTTTTCATTTTGTTTATGATATTTAACTTACAGAATTTCAAACTCTTAATATACTCATATTATCAATCTTTTTTCCCTAGTGAATTCTTCCACTTTTTTATGCTCAGAAATTATTTCCCCATCCTAAACATATAAATATTCAACTGCATATTAATTTTACTTTTTAGGGCTTATTTTTTGCAGGTAAATTAAAATACATACAAAAACCATTTTAGTATATAGCATGGAGGAAGCTCACCTCACATATTTTCATACAGAGAGCCAATTGTTTCAATATCATTTGCTGATTAAACTTTTTCTTTCTCAGTGGTGTGTGATGTTTCCCTCATCATATTGTCTTCAAACTCTGCCTATTTTTATTTCATGTGTAAATGGCTGCTTGCCTTTGTATCATTTTATGATATGTGTTAATCTCAGGTAGTCAGGTCTGACTCACTGAATTCACTTGGCCAACTCTATCGACCCAGTCTTCCAAATGTGCTCTAGAGTCATCATGCCACGTTACCACAGTGAGCACTTGTCATCTTTATGGTCACCCAGTATCTTCTGAACAGCCTCCCTACAGGAGAGAAACTTCCCATATCGTGAGACCTGCCTCCCCAAGCTTGGTACTCCCACCCACTTTTCCAGCTTTCCTTGTATCTAGAGCAGGGGTCCCCAGACCCCGGTCTGTGGCCTGTTAGGACTCAGGTCGCACAGTAGGAGGTGAGCTTCATCTGCCGCTCTCCATCGCTCCATCGCTCGTATTACTGCGTGAACCACAAACGCCCCCGCCCCCGCCCCCGCCCCGGGTCTGTGGAAGAACTGTCTTCCACAAAACCGGTCCCTGGTGCAACAAAGGTTGGGGACCGCTAATCTAGAGCACAGGTGAGGCTTTGCCAATTAAGTCTAACTCAACTTTAGCTTGAAAGAAGGCAGTATGAGGAAGGAGGTGCCAGAGGAATCAATTTTGGTGGCAAAGGTGGTGGTGGAGGCATCCCTCTTGGGTGGCAACAGTGTCAGAGTTTCTGGAATCCAGATATCAGGGGAAGCAGCAGCCATGACTTGCACTGGCACAATGCCAAACTGTGGCTGGGCACTGTGGCCTTCAGTGCTCACTCTCTGGCCCTTCTGACAATTCTGTGAGTTACGTAATACACCTTAATACATTCCTCTGCTTAAACTAGACAGAGTGAGTGTGGTGCTTGTAATGAAGGAAACAGAGTTACACACCACACACACACACACACACACACACACACGCACACACGCACGCAAGGATTCTGATGGGAACTACCTAAGTACTGTAATATAACTTGGGGAAATTATAATATTTAGGCTTTTTTAACCTTTTCTCCAACGAATATGGTGTGTCTTTTCATCATGCAAAAACAGTTTAGATTTCAAATAAAGTTCTGTTGTTTCTTTATAGCAATCTCTTTCAAGTCTCTTTCTAGTTACTTCAGAGGCATGATATTTTATGACCTTTTTTGCAGGGGAAAGGGAGTGCGGGAAAAGAGAGTAGAATGCTATCATGAATTGATGCCTTTCTTTCATTATCGTCTATAACTGGTTAAAATTGATAACATACAGTAAGATTAATTTCTATATATTCATCTTATATACAATCTACTTAATGAATGCTTTTGTTAATTTTAATGCACACTTTATTCTGTTGGATATTCTAAGTTATTTATATCATCTAAATTAAAAAAATGTTTACCACCTTTCAGTTACAGATTTTGTTTCAGTTTTAAGTGTTGCTTGACTGCAAAGAACCTCTAGAATAAAGTTAAATATTAATGGGGAGAGATTTTCATAGAATTCCTCTAGTATTTTACTTTAGTAAAGTAAGATATTGACCATTAGTCTAAACTAGATATGTCTCTTACTACATTATGGAATTCTTTGTTCATTCTCAGTCTCTAAAGAGTTTTTAGCAGAAATGGATGTTTAATTTTATAGTGTTCTTTCAACATCTGTTCCAATGAACATTTGACCCACTGCTATTATGTATTAGTAGTGTTCATACTATTATACCAATCAGCATTCTTGGGATAAACCTCAGGAGTTTATTGTAAATAATTCTTACAGTATTCTATTAAATTTTAACATTTATATTTCAAAAGTGAAGTGGGTTGGTGGTTTTCTTATTTTGTGCTATATGAGTATTTTCTTTTTATTTTCTTCTATGAGGTATAAGGAAATCACTGTTTTTCATGATAGTATGTTATTACCTTTAAGTCTTTAAAACACACACCTGAATGCATATTTTACTAATTAATAAATTCAAAAGGAATGCAGTATAACTCTTGTTTGCTGCCCCACTCCCCAAAATCAGTCAAGGAACTTAGTGTATGTGTACTTCTGCCACACCTCCATCTCTCATCTTAGTTGATATGAGTTCCAGATCTATATTGCTAATGGTGAGTCATTATTTATACTATATTTAAAAAAAAACTTTTCAAGCTTTCATTTTTCTATTAATGCTCACCACTGTACTTTTATATTTCATTTTTCCAATTCTTTAATTCTTCATTTTAATTTAACTCTCAGTCATCTTCTATTTATCTTTAAGTGAGTTTCTCAGGAAAGATATGGAAAGTACATTTTATGTGACCTTGAACATATGAACATACACATATATATGTATAATATCTTAGCAAATAGAGTTCTTTGACTACAACATCATTACACAGCAATTTGTGGAAGGAAAGTCTGAGGCCAGTATGAATTTTATTCCTTTGTAAGCAGTGAGGATTTTTTGTTTTTTTTTTTCCTGTTCAGATATTGTTCTTTCATTACTCAAAAATTTAAAAGTCATGGGACTACATTCAGGGCAGAGTTTTATTTCTCTCTTCCTTCCTTCCTTCCTTTTCTCTTTCTTCCTTCCTTCTTTCCTTCCCTTCTTTCTTTTTTGTTACTCAATTTTTCTTCCAACTTGGGAAAGTCTTCATTAATAGTATCTTTCATTATTGTTTTTGTTCCATTTATCTGGTCCTGCACCAAAAGGATATATTGCTATAAATTAATTAATGAATTCCCAGTTTATCTGGTATGGATGTTTAATACCAGAAAGTATAGTTTCTTTAATCTAACACAGAAAGATGAGGCTGTTGCGGGGAGGTGGGCAGCTGATGTCTCTGGTCAGCTCAAAAAGCAGCTTTCCTATTTCCGGAAGTGACTGCCAGATATTTTGGTATGGGAACTAAGTCTCCTCTCTTGGGGTAAGTAGTGTAGGAGGGTGAAATCCACCTTTGTCTTCTGCCTATTGAGTTGTCATACTGTTTCTGAGATCTAGCCATGAGTTGACTGTTTTTGAATCATGAGATTTAGTGTTGTACACAGGGATAGTTCTTCCTAAAGACGTAACCAATCATTGGTGTATTCTTAATCTCCAGTATTACTGCAGTTTTACAAATTGGGGATGGTGGTATATTACAAATATTTCAATGAAAAGCATGATTAACTACCAAACACTCAAGGGTTGACCCGTAAGTTAACCATTCACTCTGAGGTATGTTAATGTCAGTGACTAAAATTAGGTTTTGTAACTTCTCTCTTGCTAGTTCAGATAACAACTTCTATCTTGGCATTTCAGGAAACAAAATGGTAAGTAGGAGCAGGTTAGATAGAACATATTCATGATAGAAATGGTTAAGGCCTCACATCACCAGAAGAAATAAATATCCATCATTTATGTCAACAATAAGAACAGGAGGGATCAAATAGAACAGCTTCACAGAACGACTGACAAAGCAGACTGCTACTGGTTATGTGAAATTTGTTGCAGGGGAGGTATCTACATCTCTTGTGTTAAAAGTCTGCCTGGGTCTCTGGAGGAGGGAGAAGAACTTGCATTTGGCCTTTCTCTTTTAAAAATCAAAACTGTCAAATGAAATGACTAGTGATAAGCTTAAAACCCACATTTCCTGAATTCCACTGAAATAATGGCACAAAAGAAATAAATGTGAACTAAGTCAACGTTTTTTTTTTTTCTTACAATTTCAAGGATGCTAGAATGTGTCCATTCCCCAGCCAAATTACTGATCCCACAAGGAAGCAGGCTTTTTTTTTTTTTTTTTAACCAATTAAGGAACTTGCTTCATTTCCTGCATTTGGCCTATTTAAAATGATTTGCATCTCTTAACACTGAAGTGGGGCATGTTCTTTGCCTGAGGATCTCACATACACACACACACACACTCTCTCTCTCTCTCTCTCTCTCACTCCCTCTTTCAAAACCATCAAAACTAAATTCATTCCTTTAATGACTGGTTGGTCACTCCGGTAACTATTGTAGAGTTCTGGAACATTTCCACATGTGCAAAAGGAGGCTTTCAGGCCTAAAAGTTCCAGTTTATAGATATACCTACCACTTACTGAGATGTAATGTTACACCAAATAATCAAAGGGGATAGCCTTCAAAGCGTGCCTGGGTGGCCCAGGCAACAGGACAACCAATTTTCCCATCGAAAGTCCAAATGGAACATCCATCCTCATATGATGCTAAAATGAAAAAAGTGACCATATCTAGAACATGCTTGTGGGTCATTCAGGCATGTCCCCCTCCCTCCCTTTAGGTCTGCAGAGTCCAACCTGCTGTCCCACCCAACTCTTTTCCTTAATATTTTAGATGCTGACAGACCATTTTCCTTCAGACCCTAAAGCATGATCCCAATGAAGAACACAAGGCCAATCTGAATTAATACTGAAAACACAGGGTGAAAACAACTCCTTTAAAACAAACCAAAAAAAAAAAAAACTGGGCATATGGAGTTATAGCCTTAGAAAAAATACTTCAAAAGATTATTAGAATTCGTGCCCCACGTTGGGCGCCAAAAAAAAAAAAAAAAAAAAAAAAAAAAGATTATTAGAAAAAATGCATGTAATTCAATCTCCTCCTTTAACAGAAAAGGAAATTAAGGCCAAATAAAGAGACTTGACTGACAGCAGACCACCATAAAACTTTAAGAATATTAACCTGAAATATCACTTCTTTTTATCGAAGGAAAAAAGATGAACATAGTGCATGTAACCAAATGCTGGGTTTTAGTTCACACCTGATACCTTAAGTGACGGACCACTTTGGAATGTTTATGCTTTAGGGGAAATCCTTTGGCGCCCCTATATCAGAGATTCTCCACCAATGAGGGGGAATGTCAGCATGAGATTCAGCAGCAGTATAATTAATGGATGCCCAGTTTTCATAAAAATGGGTAGGGATTTCCTCTCTCAGCCCACTTGTTCACCAGGTAAGTGCCATTTCCTGCTGACCATCCTTGATCTGATTTAGTCACATTGAGGGTTGTTAATACACCGTTATCCTGCTCATCTCCTGACTACCAGTTACTCTTTCCATGTATCAGAGCAATAGTTCATTCCTAAAATAATCTGGGATTTTTCTCTATCCTCAAAACACACCATGAGTGATAACTGTAACAACAAAATGCCTGTAAACCTATGTGTTTCTTTTTGTAAAAAGTGAGCTCCCCACTCCACTTTGGGGGAGGGGGAGGCCAAGTTCTTTGACAGAGCAGAAGAGAAGAAACAGAAATGAAGAAAAACATTGATCTAGACACTGTGTCTCGCCCAGGAGAAAAGAGTGAATCAAAGCTCACTCTGGAAGGCAGCTATGCTCACCACGACCTGGGATTAACAGATACACGCTACTATATATAAAACAGATAATCAACAAGGACCTACTGTATAGCACAGGGAACTCTATACTCTGTAATAACCTATATAGGAAAAGAATCTGAAAAAGAATAGATAGTATATGTATAACTAAATCACTTTGCTGTACACCTGAAACTAACACAACATTGTAAATCAAATAAACTCCAATACAAAGAAAAATAAAACATGAGATGTGAGGTTAAATAAAATAAATAAATAAATAAATAAATAAATAAATAAATAATAAGTAATACTGAAACCGTGGGTGGGGTGGGGGGAAGCTCACTCTGAGGAGGATGTCCCAGGTCTTCCCTGATGCCTCCAGAAGGCATTTTGGGGGCCAGATTCCAGAGCCTCTTCTGGGAGGGGTGCAAGAGGCAGTGACTGGGAAACAGCGTTCCAGACCTGGCTCTGACACCAACAAGCCATGCGATCCTCAACACTTGGCTGCACTGGGTCTCAGTGTCCTTAAAACAGTTTTCAAACCTGAATGTGTATGTGTGCGCGTGTACATACTAAATCTTTAACTCAAGCAAAAGACTACTTTCTATCCCCAAATGTGACAAAGTTTGAGCTTCTCTGGCTGAAGCAAAGGTGGAGTGGGGGACTGCAAACCCCACTTCCACATCACCCTTCCCGCTCCCTAACCCTGAGGCTGCTCCTCTGTAATTGCTGTGGTCCTGACCCACTGGAGTTGGCTTTTTAAAAAAAATGCTGTTCATTTCCCAAGTCAGCTCTAAACCAGAGGAAGTACACAGCAGAGTGACCTCCAAAGGCTGGTGTGCCAAAATGAAAATATCACAGACTACTACAAATGTACCCCAGCAGAGACTGCTACAAGGAGGCCACATTCCATTGCCAGGATCCCACTTGCAGACTGCGACAAGCCTGTGCTCTACTTTGATTTGTATTTACACACTGTATTATCTTAGCATTTTAACTACATTATGAATTCAAATTGGTCACAATAATACTTTGATAGTTTCTTCAAACCTCACACTGTGTGGCACTTCATAATATTGCAAATACTATCACATTCAGGCAATCATATGAGACTACATGAGGAAAGTTCTATTATTTCCGTTTTATAGATAAGGAAGTTGAGATCTAAAGAGTGATTTGCCCAAATTAACGCTGCTGACACATGGAGAGCTGAGGTCCAGTGTTTATTACATATACCATTTAGTACTTTTATCAAGTGTTCGAGATCTCAAAATTAAAAGGATTCGGGGAGCATGATTACTGAGTTACATAGTAGCTGGAGGTTTCTACACTAGAATCTAGTCCTCAGTGCCTGGGAAAGCAGGAACACAGTGTGAAGTGGTAACAACTCCACAGCTTTGTGTAATAGTTCCTTCTCCATTTACCTCACTAACTTCACCAGGTCACCATGATGTTAGTGGGTGCAAAGTTCCTGGAAGTTTATAGAGCTAGCCATTGTTTCACCTAGAGAGAACACGCTTGAGATGTACTTGGAAACGCGTAAAGTTATTCTGGTGCCTACATAACACATTCTTGATCCTTATTAAATGTCATCTGCAGCAAGCATTAAAGAGCATTTCCTGTGGACCCAATCTTTGACTCTTAAGGACTCAAAAATCTCAGTCAGACAACAATGGATGGCCCAACGACACAAATACAAGACAATAGAAGGCCAGCACTTTAAAGAATACCTTCCCAGATTAGGCTGAGAAACTAATCAAAGTTGATCACAAAGATTTATGTACAATGCTATTCACCACAATATTATTTATAAGAACAAAAAACTGGAGAGAGCCAAAATACTCATTAGGGGGAGGTAAGTATGGCACATTCATGAAATGGAATATATCTACTCATTAAAACGAAGTATTTGAAACAACAACAAAAAGGTATTTAATGGTATGTAAAAATCTCAAAATAATACCAGAAGAAAATGATCTAGATACAAACTTATATTTGATCCCATACTTACATATATATATACAAAGCTATGTGTGCATATGTAATTTTATGTTTGTATGTACAAATTTACAGATACATAAATGTTATAAACATTATAATAGATGTAGATGTGTAAAATCTACACATTTAGATAAATACCCATTTGTTAAGTAGTTAACTCTGAGTGGTGAATACGAATATAAATGATGTTTATCTTCTTCTTTATACTTTCCTGTATTTTCCAAACTTTCTATAACAAACATGTACAGCTTTTGTGAACAGGAAAAAAAAAGGTTTTTAAAGACATTTTTTAAAAACCTAAAATTTCATTTTCTAAACAAAAATGATCCCTTCATCCTAAAACTATATGACTTTTCTTGTATGTATGCTCTCCTAAATTTTCTCCACCTCTCTCTTCCCTAGTCTACAGAAACCAAATCTGCTAACAACTCTAATGTAGGAGTGTGGATGGGTTCCTCTTCCCACAGCTGAACCCTCTAAATTGGTGATAGTTAACAGATTGTATGTACACCTTAACATCCCATGACAAGCTCTGCAATTACTCACTGTTACTCCTAACATCAAAGCTTAGAACTTGAAAAGCCTGCAATTTGCATGGCTTTGTGGAGAAGTACTCACACATTACCACAGTAAATACAACAATCTGCATTAAAGCATCATTAAAGCTGAAATTGTAATTATGCCAGGGTGAGTAAGTTCAAAGATAGAGATGGCATAGCTAGACGTGACATTTAAGAAAATGCTCTTTAGTGCAGGTACTTGAATTTAAAACACAGACTTTTAATCCTCCCCTTACAGGTTGCCCAAGAGGGAGCATCTAGCCTTCTACCAAGGGCGAGGGGCTCTTAATGAAGACAGCTGGCCGATCCCCAGGCTAACAGGACCCTTACCTCAAGTTCTTTTATCTCTATGGAACAGTTAGTTTTCCTGTGATACAAATCCACACACTCTCACCAGCCTAATGGGCTGAAGAAGACAGTCTGTATTTACATATAGCTGAGAATTTTTCACTCTAGTTCAGAGATAACTTGGGAGTAAGCTAGTGAAGCGGGTGCCAGAGCATCACAGTGCCAGAAAAACCAAAGTCACTGTGACAGTCACCAAAGAAGACTGTCCAGTCTGAGACCATCAGGTAGTGAAAACCCCAAGGGTCAGGAGAGAAGTGATTCAGCAAGGATTTTAAATGCACCTTTTTACTTTCTAGGTCATCATTTACTTATCATATATCATAGAATAAAATCAACCCTAAATGTAAGGCAATCCCTTATTTTTCAACTAGCATATAAAAAAGGTTTTTTGGGTGGCCAATTTGAATATATAAACTTCCCAGAGATTTAGAAGACATAATAATACGTGTCATTTATATATTTTAAATCAATGAAATACATAATTATCATACTTAAGAGATTTAAATCTGAAAATGTCTAATCTCAAAGACAAAGTTGATAAACAAATTATTTTAATATTCATTTGTAATATTTTATAGAATTTGAAATTAAAAAGATTCTATATCTCATTAACTTTAGAGAAAACTGGCTATTTGAGACCTGAATTTCTTAAGTATTCTTAACCATCTAAAATTTATAAGAATCTCTTTTCTCATAGAAAAAATAACTTCAAGAATTCCCAATGTCTTTTCTCTATCAGAAAGAGAACATTTCCGATTTCCTTAATTTCAGTGAAACGCTGCCTTGTTTGATTGCTCTGTGGACTCGGGAGGGGGTAAAGCACCTTAGCAACCAAACTAACAAAAAGTATAAAAGGCAACAGCTCCCTCTCAGCTTTGAGCAATGGTTGAAACAGATTATATTATGGACAAGGCAAATGAAAGATTTGCTAAAATGACTTTCAAAATAAAGTTATTAAGATAATGCACTATAATGTGTGGGGCTTTGTAAGTACTCAGACAGATATTTCAGAGGACTTTCTCTTTGTGGGGAAAACAAACCTTGCCTTCGATCAGGAGTTGGTGCATTTTTGGTCAACAGAGTAAAACTGACCTCTGTGCGTTTCTTTATAAACAGTTATTTACTCTTTCAACAAATATTCGTTATGTGCCCCATAGAGATTATTGACTTGACGCAAAAATTCACCAGTCCCTCTCTAGGAGCCCTGTCTTCTTTTGGCATCTGTGACACTACCTTCTCCTCTTTCCCTCCTGCCTCTCAGCTTGCTGCTTCTCAGTTTCTTTTCGGCTACTTGTCTTCTCAGAATGTTTAAAAGTTGGCCTTGTAGACTTAGTTCACAGTTCTGTCTTCAGAACCTCCAAAACTCTTTCCCTCAATGATTTTATCCCCTCCCCAAGTTTTAAATACTGTCTATAAATGCATGGTACAGACTGTTATCACCAGCCCAGACTCTTGAGTTTCAGGCCCATGGAACAACTGTTTATTTACATCACTTACAAGTCTCTTGGGCATCTTAAATCCAATCAGCAGCAAAGTGAACTCTTAAGCGTTACCTCAGATCTGTTCTTGTTTCCTGTATCTTGGGAAGCACCCCTTCCACTGACCCATGTTCTCAGCAAGGTCTCTGGAAGCCACCCTTGATCAACTCTCTCACCCCACAAATCCATCAGTAAATATTGTCAATTCTAACTTGAAAAATATGTAATGAAGATCCAATTGGTACTTAAGAAACCAAACCAAGCCAAAGAAAATCCACAGTTGATGCATAAACACAAAAAAAAGTTGCCACATTTTTATTTAAATAAATAAATAAATAAAAAGGAAGAGCACTTCCCAAAGGATGGAAGAGCAAAATCTTCCTGAGTGGCTGCCCAGGGGACCCATGTTCACAAACAAAAACAAAAACAATACCACTTTTGTTAACACAGGGGTGCATTAAGATTAAATTTAGCAGTAAGCTTCCCAAAGCTTCAATTTATAATAAAGGAGAAACCAAAAAGCTAAATCAAAGACCATTCAGGTTAAATTCTACATTTAGATTTAGGGGACTATCTAGAGATTAGGGGAAAGATGCCAGTCATTAAATTATCATTAGGAATATACTACATGTAAACATTACACTCTTCTCAAAGAACCAAAATGATAAATGCAGGTCACAGGACAGATGGAGCTGCATGAAGGAATTAACAAATACTAATGATGTTGGTATATACCCCTGATTAGTGACTCAACACAAAGCCATACCCAAAACTAAGAAAACACAATGACTGACGTCAGTTCATCTGATTTTATCATCCTTTTCCTTAAGCAGGAAGGGCAAGATGTGTCATTACTCAAGCCAACAATTGACAATTACACAAAGGCTAAGGATTAAAAAAAACAAAAAACAAAAAACTGTGGGTACAACGTGAAATAAGAAAGATGTATTCTCCGTAATTCAGAGAAACTGATTTATGAAATACTTGAAATCACAGAACAGATGCATTGCAAAATCATACACCGTGGACACACACACTAGATTAAGAACTCTGGTCTTGAGCCCATTTAAGGTTTTAATAAAAGCAGATGATTCCAAGGTAATGTTCTACCCAAGTGGGACTATGTTCAGCCATATGATTTGCCAATTTTACCTACATAAAATGAAACTCTATGAGGAGGACATCAAGGCGCTCTCACCTGAATACAATGTTTTACAAGTTTAATTTGATTTTGTTGAGATCTGCTTATAAGTAGAAAAAAATAACAAGTGACTATATCAGAGATTGCTCTTGAGTAAAACAAGAAAGTTTCTATCACTTTAAAGAAAGAGTGGTTATATGGGACATCTGCAAACTTAATTTGCATTAAGGCTAGCCACCAATTTGCTATGACTCTGGAAGCACACAGTCTTGCTTTGTCCCCTTCCTTAAATATAAAGAAGCAAAGCAACCATCTATCTGTCTTGTACCATCATGTCTGTGTAGCCAAAGGAGGTCACTGCCCTGCTGATTGAACATTTTTATTAAATATCTAAAAATCATATTTAAACAGTTTGGCAAACAATATTTCAAGCACAGAAAACCTACTGAAAGCTTGAATGAAAGTCACAAAACAAAATAGATGCAACAAAGGCACTCTTACGCTCAAGGCTATGTCCCTAGTCTCACCTTATCTAAGGAGAAATCTTTCACTTATACCTAAAGATCATTCATCTCTATTGGCTAGATTGTTCCCACCAGCAAACTAAAATTCACAGTAATGGCTTTCCCTCTGTGTGCTGCATGCAAACCTGATGGGGCCACAAACATCTGAGCAGAAATATGTAAGTGTACCTCTCCCCCTAGTCATCTAGGGGGTTGAGAGAAACTGTCTTAATGCCTTTTTTTTTTTTTTTTATACTGCTATCTTCCTCCCTTTGTAGGCTAGCCTTTAAGGTTTAGGAAGAATTCAAAAAAACCCTTGTTCCTCAAAAATTCACTCACTGCTTGGGAAAACCATCACCCTAAATGGCAGACTAAGAACACGAGGAGGTAAAGAAACACTTCACTGATATTAAGCTTGTCAAAAATTAAGAGGCAGGGGAAACAGTGAGGTCAGAGCAGCGATTCTTAGAGGAAGACCAGCCTTGTTAAAAAAAAAAAAAAAATGAAACTCTACAACAACTAGGTAAGACAAAAACAAAAATGGAAGAAATCAGAAAGAAAAAGACAAACTTGACAACAAAATTAAAAATAAAAACTTGCATTTATCAAAAAACAGCATTAAAAAATAGCAAATCAGAAAAGAGTATCAGTGAGATGACAAAAGATAACTAAAACATGCATAAGTTATTCAGTTCACACCTGCTAGAATAGCTATTATCAAAATGACAAGAGATAACAGGCACTGTGGAGAAAAGGGAGAATGGGAATGTGGAGAAAAGGGAATCCTTGTACACTATTGGTGGGAATGTAAATTGGAGTAGCCACTGTGGAAAATACTATGGAGGTTCCTTAAAAAATTAAAAAGAGAACTACCATATGATCCAGCAATCCCATTTCAGGGTACATATTGGAAGCAAATGCAATCAGTATCTTAAAAAGATACCTGCACTCCCATGTTCACTGCAGCATTGTTTACAGTAGCCAAGACGTGGAAACAACCTAAGTGTCCTTCAACAGATGAATGGATAAAGAAGATGTGGCGTGTATGTACAACGGAATACTCTCCAGCTATAAAAAAGAAAGAAATCCTGCCACTTGCAACAACACAATGAATCTTGAGGGCATTATGCTAAATGAAATAAGCCAAAGAAAAATACTGTATGACCTCAGTAATATGTAAAATCTAAAAACAAAACAAAAACAAAAAAACAAACTCATAGATAGAACAACAAAATGGAAGAAATTAAAAACCACAAGACTGGTGGTTGCCAGAGTTGGGTGGTGGGTGAAATGGGTGAAGGTGATCAAAAGGCACAAACTTCCAGTTATAAGATAAATTAAGTTCTGGGGATATAATGTACAGCATGGTGACTATAGTTAGCAAAACTGTACTGTATATTTGAAAGCGGGTGAAAGAGTAAATCTTAGAAGTTCTCCTCCTAACGTGTATATATGGAATCTAAAAAAAAAAAAAAAAAAAAAAGGTTCTGATGAACCTAGGGGCAGGACAGGAAT
>NC_041221.1:70411727-70418871 GCF_002837175.3 Physeter macrocephalus | reverse complement strand
GCTCGGTGCTTTGTGACCACCTGGAGGGGTGGGATAGGGAGGGTGAGAGGGAGATGCAAGAGGGAGGGGATATGGGGATATACGTATGCATACAGCTGATTCACTTTGTTATACAGCAGAAACTAACACAACACTGTAAAGCAATTATACTCTAATAAAGATGTTAAAAAAAAAAATTTCTCCTCACAAGGAAAGAAAAAGTGTAACTATGTGAGGTGATGGACATTAACTAGACTTACTGTGGCAGTCTTTCAAAAAAAAAAAAGTTAAAAAAAGAAAAGATATATAAGCATTGTGTTGTACATCTTAAGTACAATGTTACATGTCAATTATATCCCAATAAAACTGGAAAAGGTACTATGATGTTATGTTTGGCCTCTGTCAACAGAACCTGAAAAACTTTAACATTAGTGTTGGCAAGCGTGGAGTAAAGAAAAAGTTGCAGCATATGCATTTCAGTCACATGTACAGATGTACAGACACATACACACACAATACGTACAGGAAAAAAGACAAGAGATATAATAAAATGTCAGCAGGGTTATCCTTGGATAGTGGGTTTAAAGGGGATTTATATTTCCATATAATTTCTCATGTTTTCTACAAACTCTCAGCTTACTGTTACAATCAGAATATCACATTTTATTTTTATTTTTATTTATTTATTTTTTTTTGCGGTACGTGGGCCTCTCACTGTTGTGGCCTCTCCCGTTTCAGAGCACAGGCTCCAGATGCGCAGGCTCAGCGGCCATGGCTCACGGGCCCAGCCGCTCCGCGGCATGTGGGATCTTCCCAGACCGGGGCACGAACCCGTGTCCCCTGCATCGGCAGGCGGACTCCCAACCACTGCGCCACCAGGGAAGCCCCACATTTTATTTTTTAACCATATCAGCCTTGAAGATCAGAGTCATGGGAACAGAGGATGCAAAATATCTTGTGAGATTTTATCATACCTTAAAAATGGCTCAGGGTCATGTGGATATTGGTAAGTGGATTAAGGACTTGGTTGGCACAAAGTGCCAACATTTCAGGTTTTACTAAATCTCTTACCACCCAGCTACATAACTTCCAAGCTTATGGTCACATTCTTGGGGCAGTGGGTTATAATGAAGTCCCTCACCAACATCAGGGATGCTCTCACGTATATCTCTGGCACCCTGGAATGTTGACTAATCCTGTTCTATCCCAGACTCTCTTCGTTGAATTTATTATTCCACCTTGTGTATTTTTTCTCTATCTCCACTTCACTGCTAGACTACTGACTTTCAATTCCTTGTATCAGCGTGCCTGTCTGCAAAACCACTGCCTTTTACCCCCATCCTATTCAGTGTCACATCTGAATAAGTACAACTGATATAGCAGAAATGCAAGGAGAGCAAGTTGTGAAGTGGTGAGACCAATGAGTGACTCCAAAAGAGATGCCAACACAAGTTCAAAAGAGGAAGGGCCTCACAGTTTTCTGAAACAATAAAAACGTTATTGAAAAAATGTACATGATGTCTCATAGTTTCTATTTGGTAACCACTTTAATTTATACTCTTGGTTGTGTTTGTTAAGCCAAGGCCCCAAGGGTAGAGGTGGGGAGAAGGGAAAATAATGAAGAAATGCACATAGAAATGTTCTCAGCGTGTTTTGAAGAGTGGGATTCGGGGTATTTCATTGCCTAACCCCATGTGCTACCCCAATACTTTTCTGAGTTTTGCAAGTTTCCACTTGGAGTTGTATTGTTCATACAGTCACTCCAGTTCTCTGATTATTTTCACCTGGATGGGCCTCCTTTAGCTCAGTTACATCTTTGAAGAGAGACTTGGTGAGTAGAGCAGCAAACACAGTGGTAACTAATCCTTCAGAAATGAGGTCCCTATATATGACAGATAGATAGATAGATAGATAGACAGACAGATAGACAGGTAGCTAGATACACAGATACATAGATAGACAGTAATTTATACAAGTTTTTCCAAGTAGATACTAACCTAATAGGTTATGTGTACTTAGTGGTTTAAGAATACTTCCTGTCTTTAATAATTCCTAGAGTTGTCCAATAGGAAAGTGAGACTTTTTTCCACCTTTCCTTCCAGAAACCCTTGTATAAATGAATCTAAGTAGCCAGCTGCAAATTCCCAGTAAAACAATTTTTGAAGACACCAAAGGTTAGGTATTTTGACCAATGGGACAACATTTGATTCTAGGACTCTAGAAGTTTGGAGTCAGTGGGTCTCAGTTATTTGACTACATCTAGTCTGTGGCCCATCCTCTGTAAGTATCACTCTTAGAGCTCAGACTTTAACCATTTGAATCAAAATACAATATTGAAGTGATATTGTGGTAGGCAGAATTCTAAAAATGGTCTCCTCACGATTCCTGTCTCCTAGTTATCCTAACCCTCATCTAGGTACTACTGTGAAGGGATTTTGCAGACATAATTAAAGTTCCACAGCACCTGACTTTATTTTTTTTATTTTTATTTTTTTTTCTGTCTATGTAGGTTTTTTTTTAACATCTTTATTGGAGTATAACTGTTTTACAATGGTGTGTTAGTTTCTGCTTTACAACAAAGTGAATCAGTTATACATATACATATGTTCCCATATCTCTTCCCTCTTGCGTCTCCCTCCCTCCCATTCTGACTTTAATATACAGAGACTGAGTAACCCTGACCCAATCAGATAAGCCCTTTAAAATAAAAAATTTTCTTTGACTGATAGCAGGATAAGTAAGAGATATGAAGCATGAGAATCACTGGATGTGCCAGTGCAGGCTTGAAGATGGAGGAGGGCAGCTTCCTGCTCACAGCCAGGATAAAATGTGGATCTCAGTCCTACAGCCGCAGGGATCAGAATCTGTCCACAATCTGCATAAGCTTGGAAGTAGATTCTTTCCCAGTCTCTAGATAAGAGTCCAGCCCATTGTGAAAATAAAGCCTCATTTTAAATGGAATGGGGAAGCCCTGAAAGGGGAGGGAGCTCTCACACACTACCACTCAGACCCCAGCAGGGGGAAGGAAGAATTTCTCCCAGTCCAGCAACAGCTCAGCCACTGAGAAGCCACCACCACCCTGGACTCTCCTCCCAACTTTCTCTTTTCTTCTGTAAAAACAAAAGCCTCTCTTCTCTGTTTTTTGTACTTACCTATGGTTTGCTCTAATTCTCTGCTATTCCCAAATAAACTCATTTTGCTGGTAAAATAACTAGCTCTTTTTTTTTTTTTTAAGGTCAATAACTGACACTGACTCTGGCCTTATGATACCATGAGCAGAAAAAGCAGGTGAGGGTTCCTACAGAAATAGGAGCTTATCCTTTCTATCTTTCTTTGATTTTGGCCTTGAGATACCTTGAGAGCTCCCCTGAAGTCAAACAAGTCAAGCCTACCTAGACTTGTATAGACCTGTAAGATCAATAAATGGATATTGTTTTAAGCCACTAAATTTTTGTTAATTTATTGCATAGTAAGCAGGTGTTATTTTGTTTCCTTTACCGGTTTTATTTTTAGAGACTTATTTTATTATAAAACGACTACACACTAATTTCCCTACTTTCCTATTCTCCAAAGATAAACACTGCTAACTTTCTTTCTCTTTCCAAAAACTCCTTATGAATATGCATGAATATACAAGTATTTATGCATGACTATATGCACTCAAACACACACACACACATATAAAATTACACAACGTATTTTTTCGCTGAACAGTCTATCTTGGGCAGCTTTCTAAATCAGAACATAAAAGCCTACCTCATTCTTTGTAACAAACATGCAGTCTTGGATTATATACCTGAATTATTTTCTACTAAACCAGCCGCTTAATGAAGGGCATGTTAAATAATAAAGTGGTAACAACTTAATTTTCCATTTGCTAGTTACAAGCAATGTTAGATGTATTATTTTCTGTTATTCTGTGAGATATCAGTAAGATAAATTCCTAGAGATGGATTTGCTGGGTGAAAGGGTAAATGCAGTTGAAATTTTAACTGATACTGCAAACTAAGCAAAAGCGTACCAATTCACATCAACGCTTATGTGATGTGAGTGGGACTGTTTCTCCACAACCTTGCTATCATTGGATTCTATCAATTTTACAAAATTTTTGACAATATGCTAGGTGAACAATAGTGTCTCATTATTCTGGTTCATGTTTCTCTTATGATTGCAATGAATCATCATTTCAAACATCTTTGCTGGCCAATTTAATTTTTTTCTATGACATGCCTTTTACATCCTTTCCCCATTTTTCTCCTGGTGCATTCACCATTTTCATATCAATTTACACGAGCTCTTTGTATATTAAGGCAATCAGATGTTTGTCAGTTACGGGCATAAAAATATTTTTCACACTTTGTTTTCTTTTGATTTTGTGTATTACACAGAATTTTTCATTTTAGGAGAGAGATACTAGTCTTTTCCTTTGGGGCTTCTGGATTAAATTTCATGCTTAGAACTAGGAGCCTGTGATTTTTATCTTTATTTATTTATTTTTTTAAATGGGACTGACCTGTTCATGGTTCATTTAGGAATGCCTGGCTGTCAACAAACACTATTTTGTCTGTGGAGATAAGCTCCAGAACATGATGCTAGTATCTCTTCTTCCTCAGGGTACCACTGACACATCTACACAAATAATGTTCTCGTTTCTACCGATTCATTCAATGGGTATAAATTCATGTCAGTGATGCGTGGCCTGACTCACATAATCCCTACCTAAGAAAAATAGAAAGTGTATCTACTGGGTGACTAAGCACTGAGAGATGGCACTTATTCTTTCTCTTGTTTTTCACGGGGACATCAAGGAACTGTCCCCCTGGCCTCTGTGTACCAAACGCAGTAGAGAATGTAGCAATAGGAAGAGGTAAGAGACGCAGTGAGTGAGAAAGCGTTTCGCATTATCAAGATGTGAGGACGGGTCCTTTATTTAATTTACATTTTATTCTTCTTGTATATAGAAATAGGAACCTACCAGACGGTGATAAATGCCATTTCTCACAAAAAGTCGACAGACTTTTCTACAGCTTCTGAGTGAATAACAACCTGTTATGTTCCTCCATAACATAAGGGAAAATGCTCTCGGAACCTGAAAGACAGGCTTCTCTCTCCCCATTCCTCCGATTAAATTCAAAATTATGTTTTGAAGGAAAAAGAATTCTCCACAGAGAAACAAATAATACTTAAAAGGATCATTAAAGTCTTAACTACACTTTCTTTAATCTCAATATTAGAACTGAAGAAAATAATGGCAGTAAAAGACTAATCAACAGGCACATCAAGTATGATGCAATTACTACAGAGCACTACAAAGAGAAGTAGGATTAAATTTTTTTAATCACAAATGAATTATATGTAAGAAATAAAATTTACCACATACTTAGCACCTTGTATATACTGCTGGGCACTCTGACAGAGGAATGAAAGGATAAGACAAAGATATAATTCCAGCCGCTGAGTAAAGTATTTGGCTTTGCTTGACTCTCTGGTCAGCTTTCACTATTATGACAATGATATAATAAAACTCTCCAAAGTATAAAGGTAATAATATAAACAGTTGTGTATTCACCATTCAGCTTTGGAAATATAACACTGCCAACTGCTTACCCCTCTCCACAACTATACCCCCTGACACCTTCTCAGACGTAACTACTAACACAAAATGGGTCTTTAAAATGACCATATTTTTCTTTAGACTCTTACTATAAATGTACATACACAGATACATGTTTATATGTGTATGTATTCCTAAACAAAACATTGCACGTAGCATCACATTAACCTTATATGAATGGTTTAAGTAAGATTCTTTTGCAACTTGCTTTTGTTGCCCAACACTATCTTTGAGTGCTAGTTCATTTGTTTTCTAGGCGCATGGTGCTCCGTAGATAACTATGCAACAATTCATTTATCTACTTTCCAACTGATAGACATTTGGGCCACATTGCTTCAAACGTTTAGCTATTACAAATGATGCCACTATGAGTGGTCTAGAGCACACCTTCTTGCATATATGTGTAGGAGTTTCTCTAAAGTTTTCCCTCAGAGTAGCATTTCTGGACTTTAGTGGTCTTACTACATACAGTATCATAATTTTATGAATTTGTCCTTTGCCTTTTTAACTTTACCATCCTTTATTTATTACTATGAGGAAAATAAAATTTATTCCAAAGGAGCAACTACATCTCTCTCTCTCTGTCCCGTCTTATCCCCAAACATGTTTAGATAACTTCCACTCTCAGCTGAAGAGCCCCCCTAAGCAAAACGACTGCTTTCCGGGGGCCAGTCATAGCCTAGTTTATAAGTCAACACCACCTGAAAGCCTATCGTGTGACAGTTTCTACAAGAGTATAACAGAGGTAGGGCTTAAACACTCATCCTTTCACCCCATCATCTTCCATATCTCGAACACATCTTCCTACAGATCCTCCTCAAAATCTGTGAAAGGCACTCAAAGTCAAAATTCATTTTACTTTCTGACTTTCATCCCTCTTTTCACCTTTACATTCTTGTACAATCAAGCATGTACCTCCCACACTCCAGCCACACACTAGAAACTCCCCCATCTCTCACCCCTGCCAAAGTCTTGCTCATCTTTCAACATCATGAGCAAGTGGCTCCTTCAATATCTCCCAAACTTTCCTGATTGGAATTAACCCTTCTCTTCTTTGCACCATCTCAGATAGAATTCAAACAAACAAACAAAAAACACACAAAGCAGTCTTCATTGCATAGTTTTTGTAATATGGTTCTACCATCCTTCTAAGTAGTTCCTGAGGCCAAGAGTCTCATCTCTTGAATCTTCATTGTCCTTACAATGGTTCTGGATGTAAAGATAAGTTATATATACACCACTGGCAGGTAAAACTTTAGATAAACTCTTGCCCACATTACAGGAGGAGACATGTTCTAGACTGCTCAGGGCAGCATTGTTTGTGCTAGCTAATATACACAAGTTCAACTTTAGGGAGAAAAATGCTGAATAGTTTTGACGCACTTTAGGACATGAGACCCCAAAATACGGCGCACTGGCACATTGACTTTTTTTTTTTTTTTTTTTTTTTTTTGCGGTATGCGGGCCTCCCTCTGTCGTGGCCTCTCCCGTTGCGGAGCACAGGCTCCGGACGCGCAGGCCCAGCGGCCATGGCTCACGGGCCCAGCCGCT
>NC_041221.1:70375785-70411717 GCF_002837175.3 Physeter macrocephalus | reverse complement strand
ATGTGGGATCCTCCCAGACCGGGGCGCGAACCCGGTTCCCCTGCATCGGCAGGCGGACGCGCAACCACTGCGCCACCAGGGAAGCCCCACATTGACTATTTTAAGGAGAAGGGATTTGAGAAACAGCATGTGCAGGAAGGGCTTTCTGACCTGCCCCGTAAGCAGGTCAGAAAACCTTCTTGTGAGAGGCACCCTTCCCTACACCTGGAGGAAAGGAGCCTTCTTATCTCTGAAGACAAGGGACACAGAAGAACCTGAACAAGCAGTCCTTCCTAACTTTCCCCCAGTTTACTACAATTAGCTCACCTTTGTCCTACACATCTTTGCACAACTCCCTTCTCTTCACCAAACTTCTGTAAAAACAATCCGATTTAACCGTTCCTTTGGGTTTTCATTTCCTCATGAATGCTCCCATGTCCCGTAAAACGTATATTAAATAAATGTGTATGCTTTTCTTTTGTTAATCTGTCTCTGGTTACTGGGTCCCCAGTGGAGAAGTTAGAAGGGGAGAGGGAAAAGATATTTTTCCTCCCTTACAGTTCTTGACACTAATCCTCTTCATGTGAACTGTCATGGCCACGTGTCCCAAAGGAAATCCTCACGTGGGAGCGTGACTTGCTTCATCCACAAATTCAGATGTGGAGAAAACAAATAACTGGAATAGGACCCCATATAAAAAGGATTTCTCCCTCTCAGATCCAAGCGCTCAAAGAGAGGATAAGGTTTGGGCTGACTGATGAGAAAGAACAACTTAGTGATAAAGCTACAGGGAAACCAAGATAACAAGGTGGGGAGACGCATCTAAATTTCAAAATGCCTGTATTTTAAAAACTAGCAAGACGAAGTAAAACAGAACTCAGGAAAAGGTATTTCATTACCTGCATGAGCAGAGAGAGGTGAGTGAGGCCGAGGCAGTGCTGGGGGCTGCCCATTACCTATCAAGCTTTTCCGGTTGCTGGTTCGGCAACTGTCCAAAGGAAAGGAAAACCAGTTTTAAAAGCAATAATAATAATAACGTTCAAGTATGTTCAAAGTAGACATAGCTTAGGTTGAACAATCCATCCGCACATGTTATTTCTAAAATTTTTGCAAGTCAATATGCACTCACTAATATTTGAAGGGTGGCTGTTTCCTGAATATTAGAAAATATAATGTATTCATATCATATATAACACCATCAATATTCCTCACCACCAAGTTATAATCAAATGCCTTTCTTTTGGCTCTTGACTGCAAATATGTGACATGCCATACAAACAAGTGATAAATTAAGGATTCAAATCAGCAAACCACAGGTAGCATCTTTGCTGACATGAAATTTCTAATACAAAATTACATGCAATGAAGAACAATGACATTAATCTTACAATGATGCACTAATTAAAAATCTAATTATTTAGACAAATTCATAGCTGTGCCTTTTGTCAATAGAACAGCCAATGCCTAAGATAAATGTATTTCACTACTCATTCATTTTTCTTCTTCATACTGCATTCAAACTTCTTATTAAGGTAAGTATTTTGGAATCATAAAAACAGATTCCAGTTTGTATTATAATAACAATGGGGCTTCCCTGGTGGCGCAGTGGTTGAGAGTCCGCCTGCCGATGCAGGAGACACGGGTTCGTGCCCCGGTCCGGGAAGATCCCACATGCCGCGGAACGGCTAGGCCCGTGAGCCATGGCCGCTGAGCCTGCGCGTCCGGAGCCTGTGCTCCGCAACGGGAGAGGCCACAACAGTGAGAGGCCCATGTACCGCAAAAAGCAAAACAAAACAAAAAAAAACAATGAAGGCCTTTTCTCACAGGCACACTGCCTACTGTTTTTTATCCTGGTACCCAGTGAGTAGAAATAAATTGCTACATATGAACACAGGGTAACTATTTTTTCCTGTTTCTGCTACTAGAAAGTTAAAAAATAGCTAATTTGATTCCAAAGTAACTTTCACAAGCCTCAAAGAATAACACAAATGCAAAACTGGTTGATGATGAAGTGGATGTTATCTTACTTTCATTTGCTTTTTTTCAGTACAGACTGGTACTTCACAATCAGTATAGTGGTTAGAAAAGGAGAATACAAACCAGCAGGTTACCTCATTGAATTCACCTATAATAAGGTTCAGGGCACCAAGATTCCATCCTCCTACACTTGGTGCCCTTATCCACCATTAAAGATTTATTGTAATGTCTTCTTAATTCAGAATATACCTGTTACAGCATTCTTGAAACAGGAATTTTCACCTAACTTCTAAATAACATACAGTGGACATAACTGAGAATTTGTATAAAATATTTGAAAGGAACATTTCTAAATACTATTCAAACAACACATTTCAAAACCAAACCAAATTTCTTTCTCCAATATTGACTTGGGAACCAATCCTCTCTCTTAGATGTTTGCTGCTTATTATCATTTGTCAACATTCCCATATTTATAATTTCTTAAGGTCAGGCTGCATCATTTTATTTTCCTTACTGGAGCAATCAACAGTCCCTAGCATTATCTGTGAGTTTAATTAAGATCATGTTTACTCAGCCTTAAAGAAGTTGTTGAATAAGAATAGACCCTTGATAATTATGAAGGTGGTATTATCAACTCATCTATCAAGAACCATTATTTGGCCTATTAAATTCATAACCATTAAGTCAGATCGTGTGATTGTTTTTTTAAAAAAATATTGTGCAATGTATTTAGTATTAATTCAAATTAATGTCTCCTTTAATTTTAATATAGGAATATTAAATATATCAACATGCTGATGTTAATAAGAGAAATTATAAATGACAGATTTATATCCTGGAACTCTCAGCAAAGTTATTTGCTAATTTGAGCAAGTTAATTGTAATACAGGTTAACTTACACAAAAATGGCTATTTGTATTATTTTTTACATTTAGTATTTGATCTAAATCATTTATGAAAATTTCCTATTGACATTCATTTATTAATTTTTATATATGTAAATCAAATAAATAAGAAATATATATCAATAGAAACAGTAGCCTAATGAATATCTTATATAAGAATATCAGTGAAATATGCAAAGCTAAAATTTAGAAAATATTTCTTAAAAACATTTTAATTGAATTTTCCTAAGAAACATATAGAATGACTAGTACATTACCACAACAAGCTAAATAAGTAGCCAATAATTTGTATTTAAAACAAAGAAAAACACAAACAAAAAATTCTCACAACTGTATCAGTTATTTAAAGTCTACCAAGAAAAAAAGGGTGGAAAAGTACTGATGTGATTTAAAAAATGTGTTTTTTAAAAAAAAAAACTCAAAAAGAAACGTCGGAATAAAACTTGATGGAATCTGTTTGGCCAATATAAAAATATAACAATGTAAAACATAAAAACAAGAGCAAAGTTTATATTACATTCACCCCATGTTAGCCCACCGTCTAAAACGATTTGTAAACTTTACAAACTGATGATTATGAATGTAATTAATGGTGAAAGAAAACATAGGATTCTTTATCTAAGAATACAAAAGCAGGTTAGAAGAAGTTAAAAACAAGTTGCCTCAGAATTTGAACAGTTCACCATAATTAAGGTACTGGTATTATGTTACACAAATCCTTAAATAATCGGAGGGATATCTTGTTGACAAATGTGATGAACAATAAAACTGAAAGTTTCTTCTCTAACTTCTATATGGCTCTTTAGCCTGAAGCTAGTGAGAGTAGTAAAATTTTTGAATCTCTCAAAGTCAGACAGGAAGCTTTTAAACATGAAATGTTCCTCAGCATGGCAAAACCAGACTTTACAAAATACAGACCAAGACAGAGATTTACATATGTACACAAATCTCTACACTCCGAAGTAGGGTCTTGGCCTCTCAAAGGAACTTATTTGTTGCTAACATTCTTAAGGGTAAAGGGGCATATTTTTTTACTGTATTTAATCTTAAAATACCTAGATCTTGATATATATATAAATACTTTAAAAATACTGGGACCCTATTGAGATATTCTGTATATAACTTTTCAAAGTTGGAGGGGAGGGGTGGCCATCCAATCTCACTATCATCTACTTCTGGTATCCCTGACAGTTACTTAATCTTATTGTTCTAGATACCTGATTCCCAATAAATGAATTAAAATCTGCATTTAACCCCACAGCAAGAGAACTCCTAGTGGGCAGGACCTATGAGTATTTACTACCTAGACTGCCACAGCACCTGGCACTGCCGGCATTAATAATGACACTGGTGTAAAATGCTGAGCTGACCTCTGTTGTCATTATTTACTCATCCAGGTATCACATTCTCTTCTGCTGATGAAAGGAGAAGCTCATGGCTAGCAAGTGTGAGGCAGGCTCCTGAGGTGCTGGTGACCACACCATACTCATTTAACCCATAAAGTGATAAAATAGCAGAAACATCACCACCTGAGCAAACTCAAGGTCCCTTTTCTTTCACCAGCATAACTAAGTTGAATCACCCTTGCTTTTTCTCAAGCCATGTCACCCAAGGCAAAAAACAAGTGCCATCCTACCAGGTAAAATAGGAACATCATTTCTACTCTAGCAAGAATCTCTTGTTGAAAACTTATCCTCTTCTAACCCTTTGAGCTTGTAAAGAGTTATCTCTAGTTCAGCCTCAGGAACCTTAAAGGTATTTGATTGCAAAAGTGTAACTAAAGAACAGTTATGAATTCAAGTTCCAGCTATCCATCCCCCAAATGCAATCTTTCTGCTTCACTCGTTAAGAAGAAATGGAAGCCATCCACCCTGCCCGTGCTTGATTCTGAAAGCTGAACCCAGGAACAACCATTGCCCACAAAGCACCTGCTCCTCTTCATGCCACCCAGTTGAAAAAACACATGGGGACACAGCCTATGATGACATCCTCAGTTTGTTCTCTCAGTTGACAAGGTGACACAATGGCACAGATTCTTTACTTGCAAAATCTGAAAGTAGCCCAAGAAGATAGCCACATATAACTTGAGACAAAGGCAAAGGTAAACGATGGATTAGAACAGGGGCTGATGGTGCTAAGTGAGCTTTCCTTGTTACCTCATTCCTTTGGTTCCTGCTAGAAAGATCCACCTACCAACAGAAAACACACACACACACACACACACACACACACACACACACAGTACAATAAGTACTGCTGACTATGGACCTGGGATCTGAGAAGAATGGGAGGGTGAAAAGCAATGACAGTACTTCCGAGTCAGTAGGACTGTCTGGCCCCTGCGGGCTGGGAGGCGAGGCAGGTGGGGACAGAACCCTCTGTGAGAAGAACGTCACAGTTGCATGGGCACTCGGTTGGAGACGCTTTAGCATGACAGGAAGCCACCACCAGGAAGTGTTTTATTTGTTGGCATGGTGTTTTAGCTCAGGCAGGTGACCTGGGATCACACAGGGTGCCACTCTGCTCCCTGAGTTCACTGTTCCCACTCACCAAAGCAGTTTCACAAGGAGCTTCCCCATCTCCTAACGACTGCCAATAGCACCTTCCATTTGTCAGGAGGATAAAGAGACAGATCACGCATTTCATCGTGTAAGTCAGGCCTGATCAGAGTGAGGGACAAAGGAACGTGGGCTACTAGCTGAGGGAGGGAAGGGGAAGGCGGTGTATGGATTTTTGGTCCAAAGCACACATATTCTATTTCTGCCTAGACTGTCCTTATGCTCAGAGCTCCGCATGAAGGGCGTGGTGGGACCTGTAAAAGTCTCACCCCTGGGTCTGTCACATCTCTCCTGGCAGAAGAACCTGTTAATTATCCTCCACCAGGTCTGTAAAAGCTGTGAGGCCCACCAGGCTGTGGCTTTTTGCAACTGTTCTGAGCAGCTGAAATGCAGCTTAATTTTAAATTACAATCATTTGGGGACATGAATACTGATCACGTCTGATCGTGGTAGGACAAGCTGAGAAAGAGAAACCCAAACAGGCAGTAATTTCTAACAGTCACAGCCGACTTGAAAGGTCGACACTCAGTACGACATATGACTGACCACAACTGAGGGGCAGTGAATTGCCTAAGAAGAGCTCCAGGAATTCTGAAAAGCTAGCCTATAATTTATTAATTCATCTTGATGAAAAATTTGATAAATTTGCACAGGAGGCCAATTATAGACCATAGCTTTACTGAATGTGAACATCTGCTAACTATTTCCTGGTGCCTTAATAGAATCTGAACACTGAATACTCCTTGAACAAAGAGGAAGACAGAAGTGGAAGAAACCGGGCATAAACAGGAGGCAGAAATTGTCTAGCTAATGTGGTATTGCTGAAAACATGTTATAAAACAGGCAGGCTTCTGTTTCCTTATCTTTACAATGAAGGGGTTAGACCAGATTAGAGAAGTCATTAACTATTTTTGTTTGGTTTATGAAATTTAAAAATACAGAAAATATGGAAAAATAATCAAACAATTCCCACCACCTGAAATGAACAATGGTATCATTTTCTGATGTTTATTCCCAATCTTTAGTATATATATATGTCCTTTCAGTGGCTGGGAAGGCTTTGTGCAGTGAACCTCCCGGGGATTATCTGGTTCTATAAGGGTGTACACCTTTCACTGTCTTTCTAGTGACTAGGCTGCTTTAAACGCTGTATGGGTTGCAGTTAAGTTGGAGAAAACTAGTAGTAATACAAATGATTCTTGTCCATAATAATGTAAATGAATTTTGTCTTCTGCAAATACGTTAATATCCACCCACAGAGAGATGACCCCAAACATTTACTATCATTGTCCTACGAGATATTAACTGGTTTTGTATCTATTAGCAAATTTTATTTAATCATTTCTGATTATATGTATATTATATATACCTTTATATATTTTTTAATATATATATTTTTTACATATATATATGGTTTTCAAAATCTCTTACTGTTGTCCTCATTAATAAGTTAAATAAAATCTCTGATACATATTTATTTTATATTTGTATGACAGTCATGTTTTTGACTTTTTGGATAAATTGCACTTTAGCACACACTATATATTATAGATATTCTGTAACTTACTTTTTTTTTTCACTCAACATTATATTTTTGAGATTTAATCATGGCAACATAAATATGGGTTTAATTCATGCCTTTTTTAGATTATTCATTTGAAGCAAATTTTAGGATTATTAAATGCACTAAAATTATGTATATCATGGACATTTCTTTTTTCTTTGCGCAACATTAAGTTTCTAGGCCTCTGTGTATTTGCAAATCTGATTGTAAAAGCCTTGAAAAGTACCTTCGAGACTGAATTTGAAAGAAAAATTATATCATGCAACATAAAGCAAGTCTTCCTTATAATTTTCTTTGGACACTTCTCCCCCACATCCTTAATTCCTTCAGATGCTGCCTTGCCCTTCTTTCCATGTCTGTCTTCATACTACTGTCTTCTCCAGAAATAACTTTTTGTCTTTCATATGTAAATCAATCTACCCTTCCTCTGGGCCTCTTGTCTACAGCTCTACCCCTTTTCCTGTAGAGCACAACGAGGCCACAGCTGGCAGCTGGCTGGATAAGCTTTAGTGCCCCTTAGAAAGCAACAGGAAGCAAAGCATTAATATTCCTGTCCGTGACATACTCTGTTATTTAGGTGAAGTTATGACACTGCCGATGTCTTCCCTATGGCCCATGAAGTCAGGGCTCCCCCCAAGGTTCCACTGATTCATTCAACAAATTACTTTTCGAGTTCCTAATACACGCTAGGTACTACTCTAAACAAACAAATATCCCTGCTGTCCTCTAGAAACCTGTATTCTAGAGAAGGAAGCAGATAAGAAACATAATAAACTAGTAAGACAGTATGGGAGATGGTGATGACGTTTGTAGTATGAGGGATGGCGATGGAGAGCAATGACGCAGAGGGTAGGACACGGAGTAAGGATGTGGGAAGTCATCATCTTAAACAGATGGTTAGGAAAAGCCTCACGGGGCGGGGGGAGGGGCGGGGGGCGGTGTCTGAGTAAGACGGGAGGATGAGGGAGTGAACTTTCAGGAAGAGCAGAGGCCCTGGTCAAGAGTGCTCCAGGACCAGCAGGCAGGCCAGCGTGCGGGAGGGGAGCTGGCCAGAGGCGAATGGCCAAGACGACAGTGGACAGAGCCCGGGGCCACCTCTGGGGCAGGTGCAGGCCACAGCACGGAGACTGGTTTTACTCTGGGTGAAAAGGGAAGCTGTTGGAAGGTTTTAAACACCATCTGAGTTTTGTTTTAAGAGAATCATTCTGGCTGCTAGATTGCAATAACCAAAGGAGGAGGGAGAAAGGCCAGTTAGGGAGCTAAGCGGACAGGCACGCCTAGTACACCCCATCTCCTGTGACTCAACTTCAAAATACAGCATTTTATTTTAAAAAGTCATGCCAAAATCGCCCCCAAGATTCAATGCAGGTATGAGAGCAGTCCGTGCTCTTTTGTACAGCCTCTGAAACACTGGAGAAAGAGCAGGTAGCTAGAACTGTGGTGACTGCCAAGCAGACAGTTTCAGCCCTCTGCATATGGGCACCAATGCAATGACCTAGTTTATCGTCATCCGGGGTATATTATCGTGAATGCTTAGTATTGATACTTTCGGCTTGATACTTGAACTTAACTTTTCCGTTAGTAGAAAAACTCCTTTTAAAAGGCATTAATTATAATGGAAATGAATGACTGCTCATACTGCTTTCACCTAGGAGCAAAAAAATTACGCTACTTACATGCCTAGAGGAAGGTATAGGTCTCCAAGCTTTCATAAGTTCTGAGGAAAATATATATATTACTGTATACAGTACTTCTTGTAAATATATATAATCCATTAAGATAAGCCCTTGGTGAGGTCTAGCCCCATTTTCTGTCTTTGTAGAGGAAGAGAGAGATGGCTGAACATACAGATATTGGCAAGATGCTATTCAATGTAAAAAACATTTATGGGCAAGTATGATGGGCAATAAGAAAATGAAGAAAACACTCTCAAAGTGTTTAAAGTATAAAAGAAGAGCTAAGAATGATTCACAGATAACTGTATTCTAAGGCAGAATGTGGCAGAGTTGTACAAACAAAAATGTGTTGCTATCTAAAGTGTGAGATAAAATCCCAATCAGCTTTGAAATGTATTTTCATAACTAATAAGCACTGGAATTTTATAGTATACACTAAGTATGACAAATTGTCCCTCCATTTCATAGGTCTTCCCTAAATAACCCCTTAATCTTGGTGATCTGCCTGACACAGAAACTCTTTTTAAACCTATTTCATCTCAGCTATTCCATTTGTGGCTATTTCAAAGTGAGATACAGGAACACAGCTATCTCTGTGTGGCTGACATGGTGAGCCCTGATGCCATATGTGAGCATGTGACTTATGGGGGGCTGATGTGCACCACGCTGCACCAGAGTGACCCTGGCAAGCAGAGCATCCACTCTGTGGTCACTCATTCATTCAGTACACATAACCAGGGATTCCACCTGGAGCTTACCATCTAGGATAGGGGATAAGATCCTTGAGGTCAAAGATTATATTTTCTAATAGTGAATCTCTTTGGATACCCAGAAAAATACAGAAAATAAAAATGACTTTAATAGAGATTCAGTAAATATTTTTGAATGACTAACTAAATATGGTTCCTACCATTAAGGAGTTTCTAATTTAACTTGGAGGACAAACATAGTCTAATCTATAAGACTAAACTGATCTAAGACGATAGTATAGTCTAACTCTACTAGCTTGATCAAGGCCGTGTATAACTGAGAAAACACAAAGAGCTGACAGGTTTACATGATGTGAAACATCTTACTGAGAAAACCTACATACACGTCATTCTGAATAAAATTACAATGGGAAATCAGAGGAATGAAAAGGGGCATATCACAATGGTCAAAGTCAAGCAGAAGCTGGCAATAATATGGGGTTTATAGCAGCAGAGTTAAGTCCAACTGCTGAAAATGTTAGAAGTAAAAAGTAAATAAAGTGAGAAGGCTCTCAATACCTGTTAATTTTTTTTAGTGCAATTTATCTGCAACATGCATTCTGGGACATACCTAGCCTGCACGTCCCCCAAGAATCCTAAGACATCAGGGCAGGTCATCTATTTGAATTAAGACACTTAAGGGCTGGAACAGTCAATGATGAGATGAATTCTGGACCTTTGACTAGTCATGCAAAGCATAATAGCTCAAACCTCACACCAAAGACACGTAATAAAGATTGTTTGTACTTGAGATGAGGGTGTGCAGAAAATGCTGCAAAGGTAAGGTCATTAACTCTGATCCAAGAGTTGAAGGGCATGTACTGTATCTTGGCAAACTGCTTCAAAGGCTGATTTGGCCAAACATTGCGTGGAGTCATTCAAAAATATGGTCTAATCTGTCCCGCAAGGCTAAAGAGCTGCTGTCACCTGGCTGGGCTGACCTCTGGCTGGGCTATCAAAGTGGCAATGAGTCAGCTGAGGGAGGGACCAAGGTGGTGGCCCCAATTTTATAACTGGCTAAAGGGTTTTAAAAACAAACACCTATGAGACTGACACACAAGCCTTTGGTTGTTCTCAGGGCAGCTGTGGACAGTGACCAAAGATAATGTTTGAGAGTTAAGGAAAAATAAACAAAATACAAACTAATGTTCTTCTAAACCTCTACTTTACAAGTGTATTTGTGTTTTGGGGGTTGGGGGATGTGTGTGACTTTTTTTTTTTAAACTTCCATGTTTCATACTCAATATGGAGAAAAGTCACAACTTGATACATTTTCTTTTGAGGAGTAGAAAACCAAGTTCAAAGTCCAACTACAAAAATTACCTTTAATGAATTTAATTTAATAGCATTGGATTTTTCTCAGTTGGCCAGTGCAAAGAAATCTTTCCAAAAAAACTAAGAAAGTGGTGGCAGCATCAAACCAGAGCCAACGTAACAGCTTAAATCTAATGTTCCTCTCCACCTTTCTAGAAATACTATAATAAAATTGTACGATTAATTTCTTTCCCCTGTACCTAGTACCTCCTACTTTATTGCTTTAAAGAAATGGTCATCAGCTTTATAAAGCTGGATTGGAAGATTTTCTTATATTCAAATCTTATTTGAACATATATATGTAACAGCTGAACTGATATAATATTGTTTTACCCACTCTGGGCTTCTCCATACAGAAATTAAATCTCAGTTTAACTTGCTACACCTAGAAACATTTAATTTGGTGGATATGTTTTACTCTAGTAGGGTAATTTATCTATAAAGCTAAACACGACCAATGCGAATGAAAAGCTCTGCTCCCTCTTTTCTGGTTCAGAGGATTCTGGGGCCGCTCCAATCTGACCCACAAAAAGGGAGGGGGAGCTGACTTCCGTAATCACCGGATCTCCTTTTATGACACTCAACAGAAATTTATGTCAAGCCTGGAATGAACAGCATGGCTATTTAATGCCCTCCCAACTCGAAAGCATTTTGCATTCACAGCAATTTGGCATAATGCTTTGCCCACAAGTGAACTGTCTCTGATTCCCGGGCCTCCACAGTCAGAAGACAAACAGACACACATGGAAAGCCCACATCCGAGCTCCACTTCGTGCTTTTCTGTGAGGAAAAGTCACGCGGCAAAAAGCCATCCTCTTTCTGGTCAGTATGTTTTGTTGCTAGCTGCGCCCAATTCAGAATCTTGCAAAATGACATTCTGCTAATGACAGGAATGTCAAAGCTGGGATAATGGGCACAAGTAGAAGAAAATGTTTCCTAAATGGAGAAATAATAGGAAAACTGCCAAATGGATATTAAAATGAGTTGTGTGTTCCTCCCATACTTAAGCACTTCGTCCCCTACTATTTGTGTCCAACGTGAAAGGGAAGCAGACCTCTAAGGAGGGAAGAATAGCCCACCTAGGTGAAAAGCACAGAAGAAACAAGACATCGAAGGACTGTTTTCCCTTAATTAACTGACAGATGTCTTTTCTCTTCCTCATTTGCATCCACTGATGTTTTCTTAGTCAGTCTCTCATTTTGCAACAATGAAATTGGCCACAAGGAACCAATTCAGTTTCTGAAGACAGGAGGGCTGGGGTGATACCAGAAAATTCTGGTCTTTAAATTGCTCAGTATTCAGTCTGGGTAATGAATGCTCCTTGCTCTTGCCATTTGTGGGCTGAGCCACAGAATTTTAGCTCTCGGGAAGATGAAGTCATGACTGCCAAGGCAGCACCACCAGCTAGTGGCAAATAGGGCTTAGGAAGGGAGGTCGTGTGGGCTCCCACACCAGGGCACATTCGAAGTTAGAAATATCTGCATTAGACACAGAAATACATTTAACTACATCTTATGGGAATGCAGTATACATTCCACGAGGGAAAAGGTAGTTCTGTTTTAGATTTCACTGCTTGGCTATTTCTTAGGAGAGTACAGTTACAAAATACAAGGACTTGCCGTTGGCACACCTGGCTTCAAATTCCAACCCCCTTAAGCCTCAATTTACTGATCTGTAGAATAGGAATAAGAATATGAACTACCTTGGAGGGCAAAGTACAGATGAAATGAGATAATGCATGCGAAGAAATTATCACAGTGCTTGGCACAGTAAGTGCTTCATAAATATTAGCTGTCAGAAGAAAACATTTTGGTCTTTCTTTCTTGCATACATTCTTTCATGCATATATGTTTTCCTATTTAGAATGTTACACTAAGGCTTTCCCTCAAGGATCCTGGAACAAGAAGCCCAAGATTGCCCATAGAATTAACTTATAAAATCAATACAATGAATTATGCAAGAGCTAAAGAGGCTGGTTCTAAGGCAGCAGACTTGACAGTAAATGTAAATATTAACACAGTTATAGAAGGAGTGTAACAATAAGAAGGGCAACTGGTTGGCTTCAGAAACATAGAAAAACAAATGCTGCAGAACCACAAGTTCAAGTGTTCATCCAAGGGCTTCAAATTGGCATCCTCAAGGTGAAGGACATGCAAGGGACTGCACCCAACACAGACATCAGAGTTTCAGATCAACTGTCAAAACCATGTGCATCTGTCCACCTTTGCCCAAAGCTGTGGATCATTTAAGCCATCTAACAAGTCTTGCTCAGCTACCATATTCCCTAAGCCACCTTCTGACTACTTCATGGAGAGGTCTACCCAAATGTGAATAACAAGAACAACAATAATGACAACTGCTAACTTTGACTGTTTTGTGTTTTTTTTTTGCGGTACGCGGGGCTCTCACTGTTGCGGCCTCTCCCGTCGCGGAGCACAGGCTCAGCGGCCATGGTTCCCGGGCCCAGCCGCTCCGCGGCCTGTGGGATCTTCCCGGACCGGGGCACAAACCCGTGTCCCCTGCATCAGCAGACAGACTCTGAACCACTGCGCCACCAGGGAAGCCCTTGACTGTTTTTTAATACACGGCAAGCAAGGGTTTAATTTGCATGAGAATCCCAAGGTAAGACTTATTTTTATCCACATCTTATAGATGTGAAAACCTGAAGACCTGAGAAATTCAGAAACCTAAGATCACACAGCTAGCAAGTTGTAGAACTGGAATCCAAACCCAGGCAGCATGCCTTCAGAGCTTGTGCTTCTAACTATTTTGTTAAAATGTCTATAAGGCAGAGAATAAGAACTTTGAAGAGCCTAAGGCCCATACTGATTATTTTTCCTCCCTGTAAATTAATGTCTCAGCATTCTGGCCCTGTACGTAAATCAGTGAGCTTGCTAACTACAGACCCATGCCTAAGAGAAGGGTCTGCTCTTCGGATACCAACCGAACTGGATTTCTGAGTCTGTAGCCTGGCAGTCAGATACAGGAGGTAGGTCAAGTTAACAAGCTTCACACTCAGATTGTGAGGTTCTTCTAGAAGCAGCAAGCCTGACCCAGGTAGACAGACACCACAGTGTCACCAAGTGGGGCATGCTTTTCATCCTGTGATATACTTGTACACACAGTTATCAGGCTTACAGACAGACAGGTAAGATGTCACGATTTGGACATTCTTGAGGATCCAAAGGCAGATGACCCAGCACTTGGATCATCATTTCAAGCAGGCACTTCCTCCCTATCCAGCTGCCTAAACCAGCTGGTCTAGTCAGACACAAGTAGGAAAGAGACTTGTGTTTAAGCATGTGTGATTCAGATTCTTTTAGTCCACTGTTTCTTAATAAGATTTTAAAATAAATCCAAATCTCTGGATCATATCCCCCTTAACATGGCTTTTTTTTTTTTTTTTTTGCTTTTTGATATCTAGATATCTGACTTAGAGAACACAGAAATCAGATACGTGGTGTGAAGCCTCTTTGTACGTTCTACTGGTTTTAGAGAAAAGGAGGACACTGTAATATGCATTAGGAAGTGAATTTGGCCAGCAGAAAATCTAAAACATATATATTGACCGTATTGAGACAAGCTTTTTTTTAAAAGAAGTATTTACAAATGATATATCTCAAAATACAATAAACTCGACATTATAAAATCTATGTATTTACAACTTCTATAAACTTGTGACCCCAAGATTCTTCTCTTGTACTTATTCTTTCAGGATGTCAATCTTTTAGTCTGGTATCTCCCCCCTTTTTTTTTTTAAATTGAAGTATAGTTGATTTACAATGCTGTGTTAGTTTCAGGTGTACAGCAAAGTGATTCATAGATATAGATATATATATATATATATATATTCTTTTTCAGATTCTTTTCCCTTATAGGTGATTAAGATATTGACTATAGTTCCCTGTGCTATACAATAGGTCCTCGTTGTTTATCTATTTTATATGTAGTACTGTGTATCTGTTAATCCCAAACTCCTAATTGCATCCTCCCGCATTCTTGCCTCCCAAAGACCTCCCAGACTCTAAGAGAGCATGTATGGGAATGTGTCTGCGGAAAGAGGTTTCACTGAATTGTGTGAATTACATTAGAACTATGGCAGGAGTTCAGACAAGGCAGAGTGCCAGGAAAGCGTCAGTTCCTACGGAAAAGTATAATGCTGGCTTCACTCACCTTCAAATTACCAGCCTGCCTCTTATGGGCATGGCCACCTATTTCTCACGGGGCCAGCCCTGTGTTCAAAGAGGTGACCTCATTCGTCCTAACCTGGAATCTGGCCCTTAATGAGTAAGTACCCTGAGCCCCAGAACAACACAGGCACGCCGCCTCTTCACCATATTCATCAGGCATCCCACCTCAACTCATACTGCATTCCCTGCAGCTACTCAGAGAGCTCCTCTTCATTGTGGTCCTGGATTCCTGTTTATTAAAGTTATGGAATCCCTGACCTTCACATGAAAACATTTCTAAGTAGAAATTCAAAGGTATAGAGAGATGGCACCCTACTGTCTAAAACTTCTATATCGAAAAGGATCCAGAGTAACTCGCCCCATGAAATTAAATTGCATATCATGACTAGAATTAAGACACTTAACTTACTGAAAACAAATCAATTGACACTATGAAAGAAATGAATGTGGACTCTTCCACTGGCAACTTTTGCTTTTCTTTTTTCTAAACAGACCCTAAATCCTATTGAAAGAGCAAAATACATATGAAAACAACAATGCAGCCAAACCATCATGAAAATAAAATCTGTCAGTAGCTACCAAGTGAGTCATTCCTTTGGCTTTGTGGTCACATCATATTTTCATTCACAGTATAATCATAAAATTGTAGGGTTTGCTTATATAACAAAGAGTGTTTTCTGCCTGGGTCTTCAGATATTAGCTACACTGACTATTCAGTACAGGAGGCCCCAAAGTTTCTGAACTCACACAGTTATATGGTAAAAGGCAAAAACACTTTGTGCTGTTAGCCAATCTGCCTCAAGGACAGTACATCAAAACTGTGATGCTATGTTCTTCAAATGACAAAAATTGTTTTTCATTTTACTTAAAAAAAATCACACAAACACTTTAGTTATGCATTTTGCATCTGAAAGCATAAATATTCTAAAATAATGCATAAGACAGCCGATGAGTGGTAAGCAGTAGGTCGTATCATCTTTCCGCAAGCTGGGGACTAGCACCTGGTGACCAACAATTTCACAAGACAAAGTCACCTCCTTCCCCTCCTCCAACAATACCACCATGAACTTGGTTTTCTTCTTTTAACTCAACTTGTTTTTCTGATGTGCAGCTTGATTACCCCACCAAAACCCCCCAGCAGTTTTTAAAGAGTGTCTCTGCCCCAGGCAGAGGGAGGACAGTTACCAGGACCCCAAAGAAGATGTGCTTGTGAGTTTGCAATCAGGAAATCTGGGGAGGGAGACATTTCCCTAAGTTTTTAAATAGCTCCATTGTTTAGTTAGGTGACACTGTATATTTGAGAGGGAAAAAAAAAAGGCCTACCCAAGGTCTGACAGAAACTAGGCAGTCATGTTTAAAAAAATAAAAAAGAGTGAAGACCAAAATGAAATAAACATATAATCCCCTAAATTAGAAATGCAACCATCAAAGCTTTCAATATCCAGGTAGGCAAATTGTTCCTATCTTAGGCAGGTGAAGGCATTTTTCTCAAGTAAGTACTATAGGGAGTAAAGATTATTAATGTGGGAATATTTTTATCCTTGAGAAATAGGAAATAACTGGGTAGGGGAGGTCCCAGGAAGATTATGTAATGTGTCCATAATACACTGTTAAACTAAAACATATAATTCCATTTATTAAAAAAATTTTAGATTATTTTAGTACAGTAAATACCAGCAGAACCAATAATTAATATTTGTGTTCTAGTTGGAAAAAAAAAAATACTGGTAATGAGCCTGGCCCCAAAGTTAGGCAGAATTAATGGTATATTACTTATAAATAACTCTATCTCCTAAATCCTCCTGCCTCATCGTCACAGCCTTGATTCAGAGATTAGTCATTTTTCAACTGTTAAAACTTCCTTTCAGAAACAGCTTTGATTCGCTGTCTTACCTCTTCCCGTAACATGATTTTTACCTCAACAAGATTAACCTCTAACTCAACTATGTGAAAGAGTTAATCAGTTTGTATAGAGATGAAGAGAACTACTTCCCTACTCTTTTAAAAATGTTTTTTAAAAATTGAGGGCTTCCCTGGTGGCGCAGTGGTTGCGCGTCCGCCTGCCGATGCAGGGGAACCGGGTTCGCGCCCCGGTCTGGGAGGATCCCACATGCCGCGGAGCAGCTGGGCCCGTGAGCCATGGCCGCTGAGCCTGCGCGTCCGGAGCCTGTGCTCCGCAGCGGGAGAGGCCACAACAGAGGGAGGCCCGCATACCACAAAAAAAAAAAAAAAAAAAAAAAATTGATAAGACTCAGGAATAGAAATAGGGTTGGCCGCTTTTCTTAGGATAGTTCATTTTGGGGTCATTCTGTCCTCCCAATGCTTTTTATGCACTCAATGAAATATGTATTTTAAAAGATCTATCCCACAATAAGGACTTGCTTCTGCCTGGGTCACGCTAGCCTGACATCGAACGACAAAAAGTCCAGAACTGAGGGAAGAAAAGGTGGCCCAAAGAGGCCCAAGGACTGAGGCTGACAGAAAACTGTCTTTTTGCCTGAGAACCGCAGAGCTTGAACCTGCAACAAAGGCTCTCCACTCGCCCACTCACTTCTGTCTTCTCTTAAGATCACTAACCACCACCTAGAATTAACTGCCTCCTCTCTGTGGAAGTTTTTTTGTTTCTAATCAAGCCAATGGACCGCCACCCCTCCCCCACTCCATACACACATCCCTTTTTTTTGTACCTTTATCTGAGAAGGCAGAGAACAAAGGATGATGTAGAACAAATAAATGATCAGTCTTGCTCTCTTAAAAACCCTGAATGACGTAGTTAAGTAAGCTACGCTACAATCACAAGATGGGATATTTTCCCCAAAATGCTTACTTACAATGGTGAAAAGCGTAGAGTCCAAAGCTTGATATCAAACATGCTTGAAAATACATAGAATGCAAAGAAACCGGACTGGAAGGAAATGTACATAAACAATAACAATGATTACTTCTCAGTGGCAGGAATATGGGAAAATGTGTGTATGCCTGTGCTTTAGTTTACAAAAAAATTAACTATGAATCCTGCAACCTCTTAATCTGGAATAATGTGTGTGTGTTATAAAGAAAAATAGAAGCCTTCTAAAAATACTGCTGGGGGGCTTCCCTGGTAGCACAGTGGTTAAGAATCCACCTGCCAACGCAGGGGACACGGGTTCGAGCCCTGGTCCGGAAAGATCCCACATGCTGCAGAGCAACTAAGCCCGTGCACCACAACTACTGAGCCCGCGCTCTAGAGCCTGTGAGCCACAACTACTGAGCCCGCGCTCTAGAGCCTGTGAGCCACAACTACTGAGCCCGCGTGCTGCAACTAAAGAAGCCCACGCGTCTAGAGCCCGTGCTCCACAACAAGAGAAGCCACCACAATGAGAAGCCTGAGCACCGCAACAAAGAGTAGCCCCTGCTTGCTGCAACTAGAGAAAGCCTGCGGGCAGCAACAAAGGCCCAATGGCAGCCAAAAAACAAATAAATAAATAAAATAAATAAAATAAAAATAAAAATACTGCTGGGAATTTCCTGACTGTCCAGTGGTTAGGACGCCACACTTCCACTGCAGGGGTCCCGGCCCAGGTTTGATCCCTGGTCAGGGAACTAAGATCCCCACAAGCTGTGCAGCGTGGTAAGTAAGTAAAATAAAATAAAGTAAAATGAAATAAAGTAAACTAAAATAAAATAAAATATAAAAACACTGCTCACCACGATTCCCAGGAGGAATGGAGAGAGGTAGAGAGTGATGACAAAGTACCGCGTGACAGGATAATTTACCGAGATATTAATTTGAGGTATTCTTTCTACTAGAGGAGAATGAAAGGTTATGTTTCCTTTCCTCATTCCAAAAAGTCTTTGTGTTCAGAGTCTGGGCTCCTGGGCCTTCAAAGGTCTTTAATAGGTTTTGGTTTCAGGAATGGAAGCAGAAATTAGGAAGAGCCAGAAGGTAAGTCTCACCCAGGCCCTTCCCTCTAAGAACACAAGAGCCTGTGAGTGATGCTCCAACAGGAAATGGGCAGCGAGGAGCTGCCTGAACCTAGAAGACAGGAGCGAGTTTCCCTGAGACCAGGTGGCGAATGGGAGAAGGCACAGGTGTCTGGTGGTGTGAATGGCTAGGACCTGTGTCCATTCCTTTCCAAGGCAGGGCTCCAAGAGGTACATGGTGATAGAGTTAAGAACAGGAGCCATGCTTGCTTTGCCAATGCCAGTTAGAGATGTTCTTACCCACTACAGTATAGGCATCCCGAGTACCCACATCTCAGCTCAGAACAGGCCTCCTCATTTCACGTGGGCTTCGACTGGAAGTAACGCAGATGAGCAGGAAGCCATTGCTGGTTTCCATGTCACTTGACCATATCAGAAAGGCCACATCAAGCAATGTGGTGGCATTGACTGTGGTGATGGTTTCATCGGTGTATACTTAGCTCCAAACTCACCAAGTTGTATACATCAAATATGTACAGCTTATTGTATGCCAACTGTACCTCAATAAAGTGATTACAAACAAAACAAAACAGTTATAGTAGAAAAAACAACGCACCAGATCCCCTTTGGCTGGGATGTAGCAGCCAGTCCTAAGTCACAGCAACCCAAAGTATCAGCTAACTGTCTCTCTCAGGAAACCATCAATAAATGCCATTTTATTATTTTAGCAAAAGCTCAGCCCTCTTCAGAACCTGATTTAAAACATGAAAACAGAAACAAAGCATGGAATGTTGACCATACAGTTTGCTAATGACAGGAATTGTTTGCGCCCCTTTAATTACAATCCAGTGGCTGCTGGTTGTATAGTCACAGAGGTGCTAATCAAAGCCGGGCCAGGCCCAATTCTAATAGTTATTAATGATGTGGGGAAGACACAGCTAGACTTTGGCAGCCTTGGTCAGCTCGACAAATAGCAAAGCCCAAAGGAGTAAGGTCTCCTTAACTTAAAATGCCAATAAAAGCCCTACGTATAACCCTAGAGTTGCAGAGGTTTGAAAGTGAATGAAGCTCATCTCAATGGTTCCCTCTAAACTAGCAGTCCTGCAGAGGAACCTTTCTTTTGTTTATAAATTCAACCCCTGGAGTTAGAGGAACACACTCATAAATGAAGATTATCCTTTTAGAATATCCACACAGAGCACACAATTTGTGAAGTGGGAGGCATAATCAGCTACTCTAAAACAACAAAGAACTCTATAGACATCATCTTTCCCCAGCATTTATCGTTAAATATATTCACTCCTCTTAGAGCTTTAATTACTGAATTTATATTCCGGTGGTGGTTACCGTATTGCATTGGAATATTAAGTGTCCCACGTTCAATTTGCAGAAAATCTGCAAATTTGAAGCTGCAATGCAAAACTAACTAGAATCGTACTGTCACATGTTAAGAAAGCATAAAGCTCCCAGTATTGGGGTTAGTGATATGGAACGAATCATCTGTTATTACATAGCCTGAGATTTTAGGAAGGTCACCTAGTACTCACTACAGAATTTGTGGCCACAGAACCGATGAGGGAAAAAAATGTAAATTAGGAATCCAGCACCACGGGGAGAAAAGAGGGACCTGTGGTTTTGCCATCACTGTTACGTAACCCTCAAGCTCCACCCAAATGCCCGCAAGTATCACTGGGCATGGACCCCATCCATCTCCCTCCTAAGCCTTCTCCAAACGTTGCAGAAATGCCATACTTCTGCGGTGACAGGGAGCATTTCAGTCAAGTTAGGAGTTCAGGGCCCAGAAAGGATATGTTGCTTTTCAATATCTTACATAAAGCAGCTTAGCAGAAAACATCTGAATAAGCTCGAAGGAACAATTCTAAATTCTCAGGTGTGGCTTCTGATGACACCACAACAAAAGATATAAGCCTTTTAGGTAAGTGGTTTTAAATGAAGAGATTACACGAAGCCAGATAAGGCACTGTATACTTAAGTCACTGGCCAACTGAGGTTTATGCTCTAATCTCTGGTTGGAAATGCGGTCTGGTGTGAAGAGTAAACTACCCAGTAAACTACCATGAAGGGCCTCTTCAACTGAGAACCAAATAAACAGGGTACGCCTATAATGAATGGCAATAGAGTGTAAAAACCTATTCTTAGGCTTCATTGTTTATATGCATCTCCAGATGAATATATATGTAGATGAAGATTCACAATGTCATATTATTTGACAATAAACTGATACTTCCCTTTGAAACAAACTTATTTTGCTTATCACAGAAAATGGCTGCAAAAGCAAAGATAAAGGTGACAGCTGTAAGGAGAAAACGAAAACAGGCAGACTGTCTTCCCACAGTAGAGTCAAAGTTAATCAGTTCATCATATAGTAAAATCTAGATCATTCTAACGTGACAAAATTCACAGGGCACCACGCATCTTTGCTGCGGCATTACAACTTGGCTTAACCAACGCTCATTTATTTTAGAATTGGTCGCTTCGCTTATGACTTTGACCAGAAGCTTCTGTTTCTTGGTGGAAAAGCAGAGTATTTTCTAGAATATAACACCACGTCTATGTTGCAATGTATCACAGCAAACTAGCTCAGTCTGATCCTGAGTTTTTTCTCTATGTGTTCTCCCCAAAAAGGAGAAATATCTGCAACAATCTGAAAAAAGCACAAAGAAATTAAGACCCAATTAAAGTAATGCTCACAACTCCAACAGTTAGCAGAGAACAAAGTTCCACTTTGTTATTTTAATGTTAATAGCTGCCACTTTTTAAAAAGTGCTATCAAGTCAGCATGAGTTTCTTTTTTTAAGGGTGAGTTCACAGTAAAAACTAATTAACTGCCAAGAATGAGATAGGTTTCAAAAATACAATTCTACTCATCAAATGCTGGTTTCCGTTTACTTCCTCTATACATTAACTTTAAGACTGTTCATTCCTAATCTGAGAATCTGTAAATATGGTTAGACCAGGGCAAAGAATATTTAGGTATTATTTTAAGACATACAATGATTATCTTAAATAATGCTGAACTGAAATTTATCTTGTTTAAATTGTAAATATGGTCTATCACTTCTAATACTTTGAGGTCTGTGCAATACTAGACATGAAAAAAACAGCAATAAATCTGAGCTACTATATGGTGTTTGTCATTGCTACACATATGTGTGTTTCTGTATCTGCGCTTAATAAAATATATAATACATTGCTTTCTTTTTCTGCAGTTTAGAATTGTATTATTCTCAATAAATTCTTTCACCATCTGCATGAAGTTCTATGGTAAATACCCATTTCACATACTGACATACGAGTGTGGAGTAAACCCTCTGGATGGGAACGACAAGACTAAAGCTGAAAGCAACAAAGTCAGGTAAGAAGTAATCCTAATTTTGGTGTTGGTGTGGAATGTTCTACACTACCCCACAGTTAAAATGATGTTTAAACTGGGTTACTCTAAAATGACTCCATGTAGCTCTTCTACTAGGGGATTGTAAGCTCCCTGGAGCAAGCGTCTTATTCTTTTTGTGACCCTAGTACAATACCTGGCAGAAGGGCACACTTGATTTTAAACCTTGTTGGCTAAATGAATAATCTCTAAGAATAAGCTAATAAAAATGAGAAAAGGAAAGTTTTGCTGAAAATGGAAGAGTGAGGTGTTTGATCACAGCAAACCCTGGCGTAACAAACCTTCCTTTCTTAAATTAGTAAAAATTACCATTTTACAGTTTCTCCTCAAAAGCCAAGAATCTTCATTAGAAAGCAGAGGTCGTGGGTCAGGATGTACTGAGAGCTATACAAAGTCAGATTCTATCCCTGGCCTCCAGGGCTGAATCGAAAATGAACTGCATGTACAACAGAATAATTGACAGATTTAGGTAACTGTAAATATTATAAAAGAACCTATAGGCTAAGGGGTTAAAGTGGCAATGGAGCAAGAGTTTCTGGAAGGGGGACAGGTCGCTTTTGACAAATAAGCACACTTTCAATGAAAGTGACAGAAGTAGGTCACAATGAGTAAGTGAATTTTCCACTGACTCATTTCCACATGTATCATGGGGCAGCAAAGGATACCAGTGATCTAATTCTCCAACTGGAAGAGCTGTACAAATCAGTACTCTAACAAAAGAAGTTGGAATTAATACTGCCTCGGCAGGGAGAAACGCCATCCTGACCTAGGAACAGGTTAGTAGGCAGGAAGGTCAATAGGCCTGACAAATAATATGCACTTAATAAAAATCCTCATGTATTCAGAAAATCTAACAACTTAGATTGTAAGCACAGGAGAGTAAGGTGATTCCTGTGCTTTCTCCAGCTAAAGATCGATTCAATCAGGTTTAATGGGATTCCACCAGTTAACATATTCAGTAAATCTTCACTAAGTCTGCATACAGCTTTTCAGTTTTTAACTTTGAATGCAAAAAACCTCTATTTTAGGTTTAATAGGAACCCACACTGGCCAATTATTTTTAAATACAAATTCATTTACTTTAGTGCAAATGGAGCATACCATTGTAAATGTCAAATAGTCACCATCCATTATGATAATAGGGCCCAGCCAATCTTACCAACTTATTCAACGTTCACTGCATGAATGATCAGAGCTCTCAGTCCCCAGACAGACCTTAAAATATGTCCTTATTAAAAACTTCAAAAGCAATAAATCAGGTTAAAGAGGTCACAAGGGATGACCCTCGTCTGCCATCTCTTCCAGGAAATGCCCAGTGCTTTCTGCTGGACCAGCCAGAAAGCTGACAGCTTCTCTGCCCGTGCAGAGGACACCAGGATGGGATACAAGTACCATGGAGACTGATGGTCTCCATCTACCAGGAACTTACATTGAATTGAAATAATGTGTATATTTTACTCTAGTGGGAGATCACCCACAGACAAAAGTAAATGCTTTTCTTCACACAGGAAAAAACACTATCCCCATTTGGTAAGAATCCACCCGATGAACATCAGTTTTATTTTTTCCAGTACAGTTAATGAGTTAGGTAGCCTCATCCATACTTTGAACAAAAGTAGTCAAATATTATCAGCCAGTTCTGAAGCACCAGTTGAAGCTATAGGAAAAATAATTTTCACTGTAAAAGCTGATTGGCTTGGGATCAACACTCATGACCTTGGCCTCTTTAGCACAATGCTCTACTGAACCAAGATACCAAATTAAAATATAGATATTGAGACACCCAAGGCTCTACAAAATGAGACACTGTGAGTGACACAAACACCAAAGACAGGAAAGGGCTGAGGCAGAGAACATTTACACATTAGGTGCTCCAAATATATAAAGATCATATGGTTTTAATGTTGCAAACTAAAGCCACTTGAAACTACAAAACAGAGCGGAGGGGTTTAAAACCACAATCTCATTACCATACACAAAACAGGTCTTATTCCAAATACCATCCCTGGGACTCTGATGTCACTACTCTGGAATGCAGATTTACAGTAATGAAAACGTATCTGTTCTGAAGTAAAATGTCAATCAGATCATGTGCTTCTGCCCCCAGGGCTATGATTACCCCATCAAGAAGCAAACGGATGAACACATCATTTTATAACGGCTACCCAATAACCAATCAGGTGGTCATCTCAGGGCTTTCAATCACTACTAGCCTGGGTCAAGCAGAAGTTCAAAAGGAAAAAACCTAAACCATCAAATATTGCCTCTGAGACTATAAAACAAAAGAGGTATGGAATAGCGGTATCATGTCATGAAACTACTAAATTAATTGGGCTTTAATATTGTACTGCTCTGGAAAATTATGTGTGAAATGAAGACCTATAAGTATGTGAATGAATGATATTTATCCACACAAATACAAAACATTTAGATAAAAATATACAGTTGACCCTTGAACAACATGGGTTTGAACTGCACAGGTCCACTCACATGTGGCTTTTTTTCAATAGTAAATACAACGGCACCACACGATCCCAGTTGGTTGAATCTAGAGATGCAGAACCTTGGATCCAGATGGTTGACTGTAAGTTACAGGTGGATTTTCAACTACTTGGAGTGACGGGGCCCCTACCCCCCACCCCTGCATTGTTCAAGGGTCAGCTGTATACTTAATTTGGAATTTGGGTGTACAATTCTCTAACTGTTCCTAAACATACACAGCATTTCACAATGAGTTGTGAAATCGTAGTAAATTCCACTTTAAACATGTCTGCATTAAAAAATTTTAAATGTAGTACAAAAAATTTCAAAACGTACAAAAACAACGTATGTCTTATTTTCGGATTAATTAGGAACTTTGTACAGACCCGTACACAGCACAAATTTTAAGGCCATTTCAACGATGTGGTTAACAGCAGATTTTAAACTTAACAAGAACAAACATACTTTTCTTACTCCTACCCTTTTCCCCATATGAGGAAACATGCTTTCCTTCTAAAACTTCCATCATTCTGTCCACCTCATTCTTCCTCTATGTGGACCTAGAAATCATACTGCCAACAGAGCACTTTTAAATGGAAAATGCTTTTTGTTTCTGTCAAGAAAAATAAAACAAAAAAAAAACCGAACAATCAAAAAACACCATCATTATGCCACAGAATTTTGCAACTTCAATTTTCTACTCAACTCCTATTATCTCTTTCCATCCTTATTTCTTTTGTCTTAGAGACAGAATACACAGGATGGTGAGGTTCCCCAAAATACTTTTTTTCTTCCGGTTTTATTGAGATATAAAGCAAAGCAAAACCGAACAATCAAAAAACACCATCATTATGCCACAGAATTTTGCAACTTCAATTTTCTACTCAACTCCTATTATCTCTTTCCATCCTTATTTCTTTTGTCTTAGAGACAGAATACACAGGATGGTGAGGTTCCCCAAAATACTTTTTTTCTTCCGGTTTTATTGAGATATAACTGACACACAGCACTGTGTAAGCTTAATGTGTACAGCATAAAGATCTGACTTAAACACATCATGAAGTGATTATCATAATAAGCTAAGTGAACATGTGAGCATCCATCATCTCACATAGATACAAAATTAAAGAAATAAAAAAAAATTTTTTCTTGTGAAGAGAACTCTTAGGCTTTACTCTCTTAACATCTTTCATATATAACATAGAGCAGTGTTCATTACATGTATCATGTTGTACATTATGTCCTTAGTACTTATTTACCTTATAACAGGAAGTATGTACAGTACACTTTGACTACCTTCATCCAATTCACCCTCCCCCAACTCCCCACCTCTGGTAACCACAAATCTCATCTCTTTTTCTGAGTTTGTCTGTTTGTTTTTGAAGTATAATTGACCTATGTTAGTTCCTGTTACACAACATAGTGATTAGATATTTCCATACATTTCAAACTGATCACCATGATAAGTCTACTTACGATGTGTCAACATACAAAGATCTTACATAGTTATTGATATTTCCCACACTGGATATTTTATACCCGTGACTCATTTATTTTGCAACTGGAAGTCTGTACCTCTTAATCTCCCTCACCTATTTCTTTCCTCATCCCAGTCCACTCCCCTGTGGCAACCACTTGTTTGTTCTCTGCTGTCTATAACTCTGTTTCTTTTTTGTTCATCTCTTTTGTTTTTTAGATTCAACACATAAGTGAAATCATACAGTATTTGTCTTTCTTAGCATAGGAAACTATCAGTAAAACAAAAAGGCCACCTACTGAATGGGAGAAGATATTTGCAAATGATATATCCGATAAGGGGTTTATAGCCAAAATACAGAAAGAACTCAACATCAAAAAAACAAATAGCTTGATTGAAAAATGGACAGAGGACCTGAATAGATATTTTTCGAAGGAAGACATACAGATGGTCAACAGGCAAATGAAAAGATGCTCACCGTCACTAACCATGAGGGAAATGAAAATCAAAACCACAATGAGATACCCCTTACACCTGTCAGAATGTCCATCATCAAAAAGACAACAAGTAAGAGTTGGTGAGGATGTGGAGAAAAGGGAACCCTCGTGCACTGTTGGTAGGATGTAAATTGGTGCAACCACTATGGAAAACAGTATGGAGATTCTTCAAAAATTTTTAAAAGAACTATCATATGATCCAGCAATTCCACTCCTGGCTATTTATCCAAAGAAAACAAAAACACTAATTCGAAAAAATATAGCATTTCTATGTTCATTGCAGCATTATTTACAATAGTCAAGATATGGACTGTATACAGCACAGGGAACTATACCTTTAAGTTTTCAGAAAAGAATCTGAAAAAGAATATATATATGACTGAATCACTGTGCTGAACACCTGAAACTAACATAACATTGTAAATCAACTATACTTCGATGAAAATAAAAAATATGGAAGTGACCCAACCTCAGTGCCCATCAATAGATGATAAAGAAGATGTGATTACATATATATATATATGCACCATAAAAAAGAATGAAATCTTGCCATTTGTGACAACATAGATGGTCCCCAATATACTTTTTAAAAAAAATAAATTTATTTATTTATTTATTTATTTATTTATTTTTGGCTGTGCTGGGTCTTCGTTGCTGCATGCGAGCTTCCTCTGGTTGCGGCGGGTGGGGGCTACTCTCTGTTGTGGTGCGCAGGCTTCTCATTACAATGGCTTCTCTTTGGTGCAGAGCATGGGCTCTAGGCACGCGGGCTGCAGTAGTTGTGGCACACTGGCTCAGTAGTTGTGGCTCGCGGTCTTAGTTGATCTGCGGCATATGGGATCTTCTTGGACCAGGGCTTGAACCCATGTCCCCTGCATTGGCAGGTGGATTCTTAACCACTGTGCCACCAGAGAAGTCCCCTATACTTTTAACTATAAGGAAAATTCCAGAATTACCATGAAACTTCAGTAGTTATGACTTCTCCTATGACCAAAGAAACTTAGATCTCAAACATTATTCCAAACTAAAAGAAAACACACACGTCTATGGAAAAGAAAAATACATGGTTCTGTGGCTTGTCCTGCATTGAAAACACTACCTAAGCCATCTACAAATCATCTCCATTTTGCTTGGGAAAAGACAGGGCCCTAAAGATTAGATTCAGTCCCTGGGTCTAGGCAGCTCTAAATACTTGAGACTCCCGGAAGAGAAATACTCAACACTAAGGAACTTTGGCGCTTGTCATTAATCTTTCTGTGGATGACTCTCAATCCCCAACCTGGAACTCCTTCCTAGTTCCAGACTCTTGTATCCAACAGTCAGCTGCACATCTCCACGTGGGTGTCTACAGAAGCTCCATTTCAGTGAGTCCCCAACTGAAATGATCATCATTACCCAACCTGCCCTGCTTCCTGTGTCTCCAATTTCAGGGATTGGTACCATTACCCAACAGCCTAAAGCAGAAATAAAGGCACAAACCCTTTGGCCTTCCTCACTCTAATCACTCAACTGGTCATCCGGTCCCGTGGGTTTCATCTCCCTTCACCCTCACAGCCCCCAACCTGGTCATGGTATCATCACCATCTCTGACCTGGAAGCTTGCTGAAGCGTGCTCTAACTGAACTCCCAGCCACCTCCTTGTCCAATTCCAACTCATCCTCCACTGCCAGAAACCTTCCCAATGGGCAAAGGTGATGTTATCACTGCTCCGTGTAAAACCCTTCAGTGGTTCCTCCTGCTCGCAGAGTAAATTCCAGGCTTCTGGTTATCACTCTCATCAAATTTTTCAACTCTCACTCCAAGGTCTCTTTGTACAGGTATGTGTCTCTTTGCCTGGAATAGTCTCTTCATCTTTCACAAACTAACCAACCTGCTTAACTTTCCTGGAAGCCCACTCTGTTACATGTCCCTGAGATGCTCTCAAAACTCTTTGTATTCCCACCACCACAACACGGCTAAGAGTGGGTAAGCACGGACATATAATCACACACAGGGTTGTAAATTCTTCTTAATCCTTTGTGTCTTCCTCTCCCTCTACCCGCCCCACTGCATTCCCCATGAAACTGCAAGCTTTCAAGAGGGCTGGAACCACCTACTTCCTTCACCATTGCCTCCGCAGCACAATGTCTGACATAAAGAAGGTGCTCAGCTAGTATTTACTGAATTCACGAACAAAGAGATGCAGAGGATGGAGAGCAGACTGCACCCAGCTCCACAGTCCAAGCCTCATCTCCCAAGTGAAATCTCCCCTGCTTTCAGCACATCTTAAACTCAGAAGTCACCACGACAACAGATCTGACACTAAGGGGTGGCTTCCATGAAGTAAGGATGTTTCATACCTGAATTGCTTAAAACAAACTGGGAGTCAAACAACTCCTTCATCCAACTCTCTGTTCACTGACAATCCATAAACCTTCTTTGGCCCAAAAACTCTCATGCAGAAAAGGCTTATCATTCTTAGGGAGTGTAGAGCTTCTACTTTCCATGCTGATAGGTCAAGTTTTTATTTTGAATGATCTAAAGAAAAATAGAAAGAGGTTCCCTCATCTTTCATGCAGGTCCATGGGTAGAGGCAACTATGCATTCAGGCACCATATCTAAGACCCCATTACTAAATAGGGTTTCATTTTGGAGTTATACCATTAGCCCATACAGACCCTGTGATGTACACAACACATCTGCATTCATCTGTGGGTGTGTACAGGGATATGCATACAGCTAGAGTTAACTTTGCTTCCATGGCACAGTTGGGACTCTGATGAGAATAAAGCATATAGGGCTTCCCTGGTGGCGCAGTGGTTGAGAGTCCGCCTGCCGATGCAGGGGACGCGGGTTCATGCCCCGGTCCGGGAAGATCGCACATGCCGTGGAGCGGCTGGGCCCGTGAGCCATGGCCGCTGAGCCTGCGCGTCCGGAGCCTGTGCTCCGCAACGGGAGAGGCCACAACAGTGAGAGGCCCGCATACCACAAAAAAAAAAAAAAAAAGAGAATAAAGCATACATGTATGAGCTACTGGTCAAGAAAGATATATTTTGTTTTTGTTAATAACTATATATTTCAATGAGTTCTGTACTACAAATAAATGTGAACACTAGTCAAACCATCTATCTTAGTACAACATTAAAGTAAAAAACTGCTATATTCTACACTAATTATCTGAATTATATCATTAAATATGTAGATAAATATCCTTACACTTCTTCGGGCAATAACTCTGATAATTTACAATAATTACATAAACATGCCTTCCTGATGAAGATAACTTTTAATAATCTTATGTACCAACATTAAAATAGGATATATTATAGTTATTCTACTTTTCATATTTAACACGATCTATTTGCATTTTCACAAATAAAGGTAACTGGCTAATTTAAACCCAATTTCTTTTCACAGGGAGTTCATTTGCATTTGCATTCAGAATTAAAATATAAGGTGAAGTCCAAACATAAGGAGGGAAGGAGTCTTTACCACCCACATCTGTGTCAACTCCGTGAGTCACTGAAAAATGATGGATTGTTTTTCTCATCTCCTTTGAACATAATTCTGTGGTCTCAAATATTACAGGAGGGAAAAATGTGCCTAAGGGGCTATGATTTACAATTATTCTGTTTCATGCTGATTAGCATAAACGACCATGATAGAAAATTGCATGCAAACCCTAGAAGTCAATAAAAGATATTGATCCATAGCAACACCTGAAGGAGGAAAAATTGCTTACTGCCTATGCTTCAAGCTTCCTATCTAATTTGGTAGAGGATCTTTTAACCTGAAAATGAGTCCATGTTTACAAAGCATTTTTATGGTCACATGAATTACCTTTCACACAAGTAAATGGACAAATCAAATCACAACACTTTGCTTCACTCCTAGGTCTGTTAGACTAAGAGTTTGAACCCAGATTAATGCAGAGGCATTTATAATGCAACTGCAAAGCCAAAAAGAATCTCTCTTTCCATTTGCAACCAATATTGTGAAATGATGCTGAATTAGGCAAGTGGTGTGACATGTAAAAGCATTTATAGTTCTCTTCCCCCCACCAAAAATAATTTTCTCTCCAAAATGCAAAGTTGAAGGGGGTAGGTAGGTAATGAGAAGAAATGGCTTCCATTTTCTGAAAGAATCAGGATGAATTTTGCTTGCCACTCCTCTTATGTAGAACATACTTAGACCTTCATGATTAAAACACTTAGAAAGTCTAGGAAAGAAAACAATTTCAAGACAAGTAAATGAGAAGTGTTTTATCACTACTATTCCTTAACTTCTTTTTATTTCAAAGATCTTACTTTCCAGCTGGGCAATACAATTCCAGCCTGGTAAGTAGGTAGGCGCAGCACACGATTTCTGTGTGTTCATGCCCTACTTAATTAGGGAAAGACGTGTGGTTATGACAAAGAGATGGCAATGCTCTGATGGCAAGATGCTGGAAGATACAGGTTCCTCTAATGTAAGTAAAGGACACAGCTTAATACACATAGAACAGGGATACAGTCGCATTCCCACAAGCCCTGGTTTTAGGGTCCCTCCAAAGGGAAACGACCAGGGTGACAACTGTTTCTACCACTTCCGTGTTATTGTTTCCTGAGCTTCCTAGCTACATGCTAAATAAAAGCAACATATGAAACACAGCGAATTTCTCACTGCTTAGTTATCAGGTAATTACTAGGTGAATCAAAGGTTACTTTTCTGGTATAACATCCCCTTAATTATGCCAGCGCCCCAAATCAGTGCTCTGATAAACTCAAAGGCCATCTGGGTCAGCCTTTCTCTGTACTACTAGAGTCTAAGCTGCCAGGGATGGCAGTGAGCTTCTGGATCTAGCTACTCCTGACCTCCACAGAATCCATGGACATCTAAGAGGTCTATGAATAGAATTTAATGGGTCTACAAACTTGGACTGTTTTGTGGTTTTTCACTAACCACAAACTGAAATGTATCATTTCCTTCATGTACATTCACAGCATTAGCATTCCTTTTGATTTTGTCACCAATAGAAATCACATATGTTTTCATATCATGGTACAGTTGCTGCAGATACATTAAAAAATCATTTATACTCATTACCACTTCAAAATTATGGTAGTTAGTAGACCCACCGCTAGATCTTGATATCTGATGTGCTAGTAAAGAATCACAAAAATCCCCAATTTTTAATGTTTTAATGATGGTTTCAATATAACTGGCTTCCTTTATAATTCTATACATTTTATTTTATGCACTTAAAAACATTAGTCAGAAAAGTGGTTCAAAGGCTTCACCATACTGCCAACGGAATCCAGGATTTTAAAAACAGGTAAGCAGTAGAGGGCCCAGGAAATCTTGCTAACATCACACAGCTCGTTGGTGGCAGAAATGTGACTAGAAACAAGATCCCGTGACTTTGCTGCTCTTAGAGTCCTTTACAGCTGCAGCTTGAAATGACCCAAGTGTGGTCACGTGCCACCATGTAATTGTTGGCTTCTCAAAGATCCTCCTACAAATGTCTAACTAGATCAAGGCCCAGAGACTGTAGTTTGCTGGGAAAGATGAGGGATATTTGCTGAAAGCCAGATCTATCATATAAAAGTTTTTCTAAGTCTTTTATCTCACTCTTTTTCCAGAGACTGAAGTCACAGCTCTGAGTATGGATTGAAGCTGAGCTGTAAGAAAATATATACGCAATGGAATATGGAACACAGAACACTCATAAATCCTTTAGAATATCTGTTGAACCTTCGTATTCACGAGAATCCCTCATCTCCACACAGGACATTTCTAATTGAATGATACCCTTGCTCTATTCAGCCTAGTCCCCACAAACTTTGTATGCCATCTATGAGGTGGCATTTAGGTGACTCCAGGTGTTCATCAATAGCATACTTTGTACCAAAGGGTAGATATGGCTATTTATCAGTGGTCATTCATGAGCCCGCCAAGTACTAGCTGAGGGAGGGGAAATTATCAAACTCAAACAAAGCTAGTGCTGCCCAAGGTCACAGTATGGAGACTCAATCTTATTTCACACACAAATCAGATCAATTGAAGATGGAAATGCATAATACATTAGACAAACAGTTTCAAACCTTGATAAAAGTAGACCTTGGAATGTGCATTAACAGCAGTTTGCAATAAGTAATGTTTCACATTTGAACATTAAATGTGTTGAGGAGAGAAAACAAATAAAAAAATATCCAATTGCTTTCCTGAAATATTGATGACAGCACAGTAAAAGTTCAGAGCAGTAATAAAACTCCAGGAGTTATTTGCTCGTATAACAGGGTCTTTTACCCTATACCTCGCCCCTGCTGCCTGCCTCCCTCTAATTCCCAAGTTCCACAGAAGGAATTTTGATTCTTTTAGAAGCTTTTCATCCTAAAGCATATGCAATGTTCATTGCAGACCTGAATCTGGCGATGATATACCCTCCTGTCATTTTTTTTTTTTTTTTTTTGCTAGAGAAAATATGGAACACCAGACCGCCAATCTAGCAATAATGTACTATGTGATATGAGAGTCACAAACTTGGAAGGAACCTCAAGTAGACATAAAAGCTACTTGGCACTATGTATCAAAATTCATAAACATGTTCACGTCACTTTGGCCTAGAAATCTCTATTCTGGGAATTTATCCTAAGGAAAGAGCTCCAAAAGACAGAAAAAGCTGTAAGCTCGGATATGCTCACTGTGGAGTGCTTTCATTCAATAAACCTTTATTAAGTGCCTATTCTGTGCCAGGCACTAGGCTGGCACAAAGTCTGTGCTTCAAGCCATTCACAATCAGCTGGGAATTCAGAGAAGTATACACAGAATTATGACATGTTGGGATAAATGCTAACGGGCCTGTACAGAAGCACTAGAAACACTAACATGTGCTGGAATAGGAAGGCGAAGAGTCAAGGAGGACTTTACAAAATTTTAGATAATGCTTTTAAAATTTATTCCCAATGTTATTTTTAAAGACGCAGGGAATGTTAAAATGTTTTAAAAATCCCTTTACTCTTCTGAAAAAAATTCCTCAATACATTTTTAAAAATAAAAAATAACAAGAAAGCCTAACAGCCCTTAAGAGCTTTTAGAGGCCCTCAATCCTTCTCTCAACCACATGTGGGAGGTGGGGTGCAGCCATCGATTGCTAAGTTCTCACTGGGCACGTGCCACCAGTCTATTCCCCTTAGTCTTCTATTACACACCAGGGTGTCCCTCATCAAAACTGCGGAAGAACCCTGAGTTCATTTGGCTTAAAACACAAAACAAAATAAACCCCACATTTTATCACTCCTGTGAGAACTTTCTCTTTCAAACAGCCCAGGGTCGCTACAGAAAACTCCTGCTGTAGGAATCCAGAAGGCCCTTTGCTAAAGACAGCATTTATAATGTGTTATGATTTTTAGTGTATTTAGAAATGAAAACAATTCCACGGTTTGAGGGGCTGTGTTGGGAAGCTTTTGAAGAAGTGTAGGTTGGACACACCTACTGATTCATTGGGAGAAATAATTCAAACTAAATTGGACATGCTGCAATCTAAAAGAACAATGACTTTATTTACGCTTGGGTTAGAGAAAACTCTATTCCTGTAACGTGCACGACACCCAATGCAAGTCCAGGCATGCTATATCCACATCAGGGTGTGGGAGCCATGGAGATGCCTCTCTCAGCATGTTCTGGCCTGAGTCATGGCTCAAGGTTTGGCCATACTCCAGAAGTGGGCAGGGGCTTTAGAAGAATCACTAGAGAAGGCCACCCCAGAACCGCCTTTCTTTAAAGAGTGCCTACAGAAGAAGACTGAACTTGAAATAATCTGTGGGAAGAAGGTGAAATGAACATTTATTGAGGGCCTATAGTTTGCGAGGCATTGCCCTAGGTCCTGGTTTGGCAAAGAATTTCTGTAGAGGGCCAGATAGTACAGTACATGTTTTTGGCTTTGCAGGCCAGAGTCTCATGTTACAACTACTGGATTATACTGTTGTAGTACCAGCAGCCATAGATAATATCTAACTGAACTGGTGTGGCTGAGTTCTAATAAAGCTTTATGTATAAAAACAAGTGATAGGCTGGATTTGGCCTATAGAATGTATCTTGTCTATCCCTGATCTAAATGTTTTACAATTTATCTTATTTAAGGCACAAAAAAAGATTTGTTGGCTATTCTTCCTACTTAAAGATGAGGAAACCAAGTATCAGAGGTAAGTTTACCTGCCGAAATCACATGTCTAGTTTGTCACAGAGTCAGAATTCCAACCAAGGTCTCCCTGCCCCAAAGTCTGAACTCTTTCTACTATAGGAACAGGGTCTGTTAGGATAAATACAGATAAGGAAGAACAGCCAATGTGAAGGAAAGAGAAAAAAAAGTCAAGTCTAAATCCTTTCTTTCATTTAACATTAACCGATCTATGCCCGACTATGACAGCAAAAATGCTGGTAAACAGAGTTACAGGTAAAACATTCCTCCCAAGAGAAGCTTCTGGAATATTCAGTACTGAACTCCTTCATAACCATAAGGGAAAAGGAAGCAAATCTGTATTATAATGTGTCAGATTATGGCAAAGCTATAAGGTGGTCACACTCCTAGAATTCCAAACCATCCTGAGAGGATTTTGTAAAATAACCTCACTGATATTCACATATTCAGTAATTCATTCATTCCATGCCCAGACAGCACACTTTATAAATGCTTTAAAAAAGGACATGGTACTTGGTACTTCAGGAACTTTGCGTTGGAGGCAACACACAGCACTAAATAGTTAATTACCTGTTGATATCAATTGTCACTGAGTATGAAAAGAAACTATAGGGGTGAAGCACACAGCTCAGTGCCTGAAAATCAAGAGAAAACAGGCAATAAATATGAGTGTGCTTCTTCTCCTGGTTGAACCTTATTCAAGGTTCTCCCTCCTTTTATTCCCCTTGAGAAACGAAAGATTCTGTTTTTAACACCGTTGTCCTAATTTGGAACCTGGAGACCAGGTTCCAAGTTGCTTACTAGCTTGAAACTTTGGTACCTAAGCATCAACTTCCTCATCTTACAATGAGGGGGGTTGACTAGATGTTTCTGAAGCCTCTTCCAAGTTAAGGCTTCTATGAATCAGTTTTTAAAAATATGATTCTGTAATGCCCAACTTAAAAAAAAGTACCCTGGGGCTTCCCTGGTGGCGCAGTGGTTGCGCGTCCGCCTGCCGATGCAGGGGAACCGGGTTCACGCCCCGGTCCGGGAAGATCCCACATGCCGCGGAGCGGCTGGGCCCGTGAGCCATGGCCGCTGAGCCTGCGC
>NC_041221.1:70307146-70375747 GCF_002837175.3 Physeter macrocephalus | reverse complement strand
GTGATCCATGGCCGCTGAGCCTGCGCGTCCGGAGCCTGTGCTCCGCAACGGGAGAGGCCGCAGCAGAGGGAGGCCCGCATACCACACACACACACACACACACACACACACACACACAAAAAAAAGTACCCTGGATGAAACTTAGATGTCCAGATATTTTAATCCATGACATAGGGTTTTTACATCCTTTGAGTATGAAAAAGTTTCAATTTCTAAAACCACCTCCCTTAAAAAGCAGAAAGTGTCACTTAGAGGGTTGCACAATTTATTTCTGAAAATTAAATGATGATTTTCCCCAAAGGACAGAGGGGAAAGGAAGATGTGGAGTAGATGGATTCATTTGTTCCCCTACGGAGAAAAAATATTTCTACACCTTGCAAAACTATATTAATTAGCCTGCCATCTGGCAAGCCTGCTCACACACATAAGGGATAAAGTTTAGATCTTGAGGTTTAACATTGAAGCCTGTGGGGAGATGTTAATTGGAATCTGAGTTAGCAGGAATATTTTTAAAGGGAACATTTCAAAAGAGATCTGAATATAGGGGGAAAAAAACAGAACCTAAAATGTGAGACCATCCAAGGTGACATCAGAGGTGTCCATGGCCTCACTCCCACTCTGCACACCAGTGAGCCAGTGTGGACACTCCCACAATTAGGTGAGGCTGTGCATTAGCAGGGCAGCTTTCACAGCATGATTTTGAATGTTCCCCACAACTTTACAAATAACCCCCCCACCCATACCTTCTTGTACATTACAAATATTTTTCAAAATTTCCGGAAATCTTACCATTGTAAAGGTGGGTGTTTAAAAGAACCTCTTTAAGGGAAAAAGAAAGCTCATCAAACAGGAGGTTCAATAAAATATGAGTTTTGTGGTATGTACATGCACATGTGTGCACACATACGCCCAGAAAAAAAAACACGTGGATGGATAACCCCATATTTTTCATAGTGGTTATGTTTGAGCACTAGAATTTGGGGGTTTTTTTTTTTTACGGCTGTTCATATTTTCTCCATTCTTTGTCTTAGGCATAAGTTTAAATTTTCTTCTCAAAGCTACATACATTCCACTGAAATTAAAATATAATGAAAATCATGAAAAGACATGATAACTTATTTTACAAAGCAAATGAAGTATCTTGAATTTGTGGTGAAAATTTGTCAAAATTCACAGAACTACACACCTATAAAGGATAGTTTTACTGTATGTAAACTGTATCTCCATAAACCATGTCAAAAACAAAACAAAACAAAGCACGTCTAGCTGCCTGGACTTTTTCTAGAGTAAATTAAAGTGGTAAACCTTGTGTCAGTATGAATCTGGATTAGTGGCCGTGAAAAACACCTTCTTCAATATTTAAAAAATAGCACCTGAAGGAAAGACTTTTTTTACTCCATCCTTAGTAAGGAGCAGCCATTTCTCAAAAGCAGCTCACATACTGCACCACTGAGAGCTAAGACATGGCCAGTGAGGGATTTTTCTGGTTTACAGATTCTGGATGCCATGTTTATGCCTTTTGCATGTTGTAGATTGTTCATACTTTATTCTCATACAATTGTTTTAAGCATAGCAAAGCAGTCTTAGTTCTCTAAATACAATGATCTTCACAGTCTTAAATACTTACTTATCTTAAATAGGTATTTAAGTCTCATCAAACATCTCTCTAAAAATGTAGTTAGCATTAGCATATTTGTAGTTAGTATTAGCATATTCAAGAGAAATTATTGTAGTTTTAAAATGTGAAGATGAAGCCTGTAAGCAATTCATCTCTAAAATCCCAACAGCTCTTTCCTGGCATTCACACCGTACTGCCGTGTAAGATGCAAGAACTTTTGTCCCTTCTATGAAATGAACTATATGCTCTACTACAAGATTGGCAAGGATTTTGAGATGAGTGCATAATAAATACACTCACGTGAATGCACAGGATTTCATAATACGTAGAGAGAAATCTCAGCAAAATAAGCATGGGTGCAGTGCAGTGTTATTCATTCCAAAGGCCTATAAGATAGCAGCTATTCAGAGCTACACCATAAGTGAAACCTCAATTTCAAAAGCACAAGCCCACTCAAATACCATTATAAACTGTGATACTTTACGATGGGGAAATTACAGGAGAATACATATACAATTTCCACTAATGGGAAAGAGAATCAGCAGGTGGCATTTTAAAACAAAGTAAAACCTACTTCTGTTTTTCACTCTCTTCCCTCAGGCAGCAGGTGGCATTTCTATAGCAAAGATCAAGATTATCAGGGCTCAATATTCCACAAATACCTTTGAATTGCCAGGAGGCTGATGTATGATAAAAATTAAGTGACTAAAATCTTACTTTACAAATATTATTTTCAATAATTAGAATATTGTTGGAGCTGTATTTCCTTTGGAGGTAGGATAGTGCAGTTACATCTTTATCTGGATTTACCATGTACTACTGGTAATTTGGGGACAATTAATTAACTTCTCTAAGCCTCAATTTTTTCATCTGTTTAACAGGTATTACATATACCATTAAATGAGACAACATACACCAAACTACCTCAACAGATATTCTTCCTCTCCCTCCTCCTGTGCTGATGTCGGTAGATCTCCTACTGGTTATTACATGTTACCATAATTATCTGTCAACATCACTTTCTAACCCCACCTGATTGAGCTACTTGAACAAAAGGACCATGTCATATATATCTTTGTTTTCCAGGTGATAATCATAGTCCTGGTCACATAAAAGGTACTCAATAAATATGTGGTACATAAATGAATAAATAAGGCAATGCGATAAAGCCACAGGCTTTGCTCACAGAAGCCAGACAGAGTCAAACTAGGTTATTAGGTTATCAGGTTTCAGAAGGTTATTCAGCCTCATCCATGAGCTACAAAGCAGGAAAAAGGATCACACAAAGATACATAACTCATAAATAAGCCCCTCCAAGTATATTTAAATGTAATCAACTTCCCATGTTTCAGAGGTTAATCCCTCTTGGCTTCTGGTTTCCCTATTTTTTGGCCCAGTTTATAAACTTTTGACTTCTCTTTAGTGCTTTTAAGGCAGCCAAAGACAAGGAATTGAAAGAGAAGCTGCATGGCCTTCAGGACTGGGGGCTGCCCCCTCTCAATCCAATCCCTAATACATCTTATGACTAGAAGGCAAAAACAGAACAAAGCAAAGCAAACCAAAATCATTCCAGTCTAGCATGCCTTAACATAGAGTTTAAGATATATATACACACCTGGAACTTCCCAACAAAATCCATAAATGTTGGGCCATGAATCCCCTCCAAACATGTTAGTTTCTTATTAAATAGATTTGAAATCAAACCTGTTAAGTGACTGAAGGAGCAGCTACAAGCCACTGCTTGTGGGACACACCTAAAAGAATGGAAGGTTTGAAAAGCGAAGCTTGTTTCCTCGGCTCCAGGCTGGGCATTTCACTTACATGGGAACTAGAAAACTGGCTTAAAATGAGAACTATAATCTTTCTGAAACAATAGGTCATGACGAGCTTCCTTAATGCCAAAATAAGTGTTCAGAAGTGACTTCTGCTAGCTGAAAGAAAGTGTAAAGGGCATATATATTTACTCTGGCTTGAATACAACATTTCTGAATATGTCTATCAGTGCCAAGAGTCAGAACACTTTTCTTTATGGGTTTCAAACCTGGGACCCATTAAATGGAATGTTTATATTCCCCCTGAGGAATGCCATCAGAAAGTTGCATCACATTAATATCTAACCAGTTCAAGTATTTGTACCTTTTGATCCCAAGATCACCCTAGGTCTTATGCGAAAAGGTAGAATAATTTTAAGGTTAAGTCTCAGAAGGTAAAATAAACCACAATTTCTCTTGTTTAAAGAGTTTTTTGGTTTTTTTTTTTTTAAGAAGCCATCAAATGATAAGTAATCAATAACAATTTCAGAGAAAACTGAAGTCTGCCTGCCAAGAGGGCATCTTGGCAGTAGCGATGCTGGTAAAAATGACATCAAAATCACTAAGATCCAAGAACTGCACTGAAGGAAGCAGAGCTCTGATCTTGGGCTTGGATTCCTATGTTAAGGAGGCTTATAGAAACCACTATTGATTTTTCACCTTAAAAATCCTAGCTTTCCATGGCTAACTTATCTAAAATTGACAGGAGTCATCTATTGAGAAAGAACGGTACATACAAAGTTCACAGGTCATATAGTAAAAATGAGGTAACTTTTATTCCTTACTAATTCTGTGGTCCAAATATCTAACCCCAGACATCAAATCCTAAAACATACAGGAAATTATAATTCATAAACATACTGGCTCATTTTGCAGAATCCTCATCATCAACTATCACCTAAAGCACCCCTGAACTATCCCATACTCTACCTGTCCCACCATGGCCATTTGAATCAAAAATTTAAAATTCCTTTGCTTGGGGACCTATCGTTTATGGAAAATGCAAATTCACAGTCATCCATGCAACCTGCCAAGTCAGGTGAGTGTGCCTATCAGCTGTTTTGCCACCTGTCTGCCCTTTGGAGCAGTTAAGCAAGGGTAGGCTAATTTTACAGTGAACTATTTTTTGGATTAGCAAATAATTTGTGTTTATATACGTGGGTCTAGAATGGAGAATACCAAGAGGATAAAATTAACCTTTACCTAGAAAAATAAACTATCTGACGTGGCTTCTATATCTCCAATGCTCAGTGTCTGACATAGGTAATCTACTGGGAGAAGTCTTCAATTTTTGTATCAGAAATCTTGACATTAGCCAAGTGAAAGTAATATTTGTACAGGAGTTATATCTCAAGTTCCAAGATCAACAAGCCACTCCAGATCAGACTTAAGAAATAACATTACATAATAGTCACTTAATGGCCATTGTTTTACAGTAACAAAGGTTTCATTTACCGTATTTCCTAGAGTGCTTTATTCAGCTAGCAGCTTTTCCCATGACAAACATACTTTTCCCCCTTAACCCCTTCATCTACCTGTAAAAGTAAAACATTTAATAACTATAATTTCTAATTAAAAGATACCCATCATACAGCACTTTAAAAGATAGGAATATTAAAGGGACATCGGTGATTTTTACGCAAGCCACAGGTTCAGTGATATTCTTCAGATCTAGTGGTTAAGAAATCTGGCAGTGGCTAGATGATGTAATAGTGACTCTCAAGAGAGATGTTGTAAGGTCCAAGTCAGGGTCCTGAGACATCAACATGCAGTGTAATGTTTAAAATTAGACAGAATAAAGCACGGCAAGAACAGCTTCAGCAAACACTCACAGGGCAAAATGGGCCTGGTGGATCCATCAGTTTTCCTCCCTTTCTGATTCTACCACCCTAGGAGACTTCACCAAGTTTCACTCGTTCCTCATTCCCTACACCCAGGTAATTCACTCAGAACCTAAAAGATTATCTCCAAAAGCTATCTCCTATATGAATTTCCATGTCAGGTTAGAAAGTTTCCAAAGACATGGAGCTCCATATATATATATATATAGATATATAGATAGATAGATAGATAGATAGATATAGAGATAGAGATATAGAGATATATATATGGATTTTGCCTGCAATTATCTTCCCAAGAAACCCCAAACTGTAACAAAATCAGAATCACTGATAAATGTAAATTCCAAAGTCAGCAGACTGTAGAAAGCCCCCAGGTTCTATGATAAAGCAAGTGATGGAGGAGCTTAAGATAAGATAAACATTAATGACTGTCTATTCTTCTTACCAATCTACTTTACCTTCAAATGCTGATCAAAGCCTAAATCCTCCGCTGGGGCCTTTTTTCTTTAAAACAAAACAACATGATGTTTCAGTTTGATATTGCTGTAATTACCTCTCTAACAAACATATCCAATAACCATTAGTGTAGCTAAAACTCCCACTGGTCTTCTCATGCTATTAATAAGATTTAAGGTCAATATTTTCAGAATTTAAAGCCAAGTTCACAAGGGAACTTTCCTAACTACCAAGATAGAGGAAAGAAAATAAAGTATCAGAACAAGTATTAATAACCACGTGAACTTTTTATTTAGAGATATTCCTCTAGTTACAAAATGTACCACGGGTCACAAAAACCAAGTGTGCTGCTAGATATCCAAGGCTTCTACCAATAGAGGTTGACTTTGCTTTTAATAAATGGTTTTACACACACCCTGTGCCTACTTTCATCCAGGTAGCCCCAGGACCATTTTATTATCTTGGATCTCCCATTACCTTTCAAAGGGATTACTGAGTTACCATGATGTCACTCCCAAATGACTAGGTTACACGTAGTGAAGACAGCTCAGATTAAAAATAGCTTTGTGCGGGCTTACTCACACTGAGAGCTGGGTGTGCTGGAGAGTGAGGCAGGGGTTCAGAGCCTCTAGTCCTGAGCTCCCTGAGAAACCAGCCTATTTCCATCTCAACCTACACAAGGAGGACTCTCCCAAAGTCTTCCAAATAAAGCCCTACCCCAAGCCTTCTCCTCCATGAGCTGTCTCCACACAGGGCAGATTTCTCAACCCCAGCGTCTGTCAGTTTTTAGCCCACAGGGCAGATGGTCTCTATCTTGAGGCTTAGGATTCCTCTGTTTTAAAAGTATCACTTGGGCTTCTGATAACAGGATAAATGCGTAAAGAGAAGCAAACAGAGCCATAAAAGCATATAAGGTTCACCCCCCTCACTGTGAACTTACTGACACACATATACCCCTTCCAGTGTCGACCAGGTAGAGCAACGAATAGCCCATGCGTCCCCAGGGAGCATATGCTCCCCATTCTAAAGCTTTGTTTTTAATGGACTTCTTTTGAAATCTACTTTTTAAGGTCTCACACATTTTTCTCTCTCATTCCTTTCCTCCTCCCTCTTTCTGCTTCTCTCTCCCCTCACAAAAGACCTACAAATTCAAGGGGCAAAACAAATGATCTGTCATCTCCTGTTGTAAACCTCCCACTAGAAGCTTAAAGCAATATTTCTGAGATGCGCATATTCTGGCTCACATCCTTTGCGTCTGGCCAGCCTGAAGACCCGGAGAACACGCTGCTCTGGTGCGGGGCAGCCAGGCTCTGCACACAAGTCACTCAGAGAGCTGCTGGGAGCTCCTAACCTGGCGTCTCAGCGTTCTCCTCTCCCCCAGGGCTCTCCCTTATTAAGCTGGGGGAGGGGCGCAGGAGCGAGGGCCTTCGGCACCAGTGCCCATGTCAGAGCTAACTAGAGACAAGATGAGAAGATGGAAGGGCGAGCCCCGCCGTGATGGGCAGGCCTGTCCCACCTGTGGAAAATGCAGTCCAGAGCATGAAGAAAGGAGAAGGATGAAAGGAAGCAGTTATGAAACAGGCCTGGGCAAAGCAAGGACTGGGAGGAAAACGGGTGCAAAGAGTCAGGGAGGGGCAGAGCCTGCAGGTCAGGTGTAGAGAGGTTGAGAGCGCGGATGTGAGCGCCAGGTTTCAGCCACTTGTGGAACAGGCTGGAGGGGCGGGGCGGACAGCGTACCCTCCCTCCATCTGTACTTGGCTCACGTTCAGGCTCAGGCAGAGTCAACGAGGGGGCAGGTAGGGGCTAGAGACACTCAGCGGAGCAGCTCCAACTGTAAACATGTCAGAAAGGAGATACTCAGGAGACTGGGGAAAGAACTTGAGCTTCCAGAGGGCAGGGGAAAGGAAGCTGTCATTGCCTGTTTGGGTGATGAAGCAGACAATAAAGTGAGCCACACTGAGTAAGGGGATATGATTCAGGGAAGAGGGCTGACAGGCCAGCTGGGAATGTGCAGAGGCTGGTACACAAGGATGTGTGGCTGCTGTGCTTAGCTACCCACAGAGGGGGGTTGCCACCCATGGTCTCCAATGCCTCGCTTCACTCCTGCTTTCCTGGCTCCTCCCGATGCCCTGAGCCCACCCCTCTGCTGCCAGGGTTCACGCTGAAGTCACCAGGACTCCCCAGTCGTCAGACACAACGCACACCACGGTTCATCGCTGTGGAGGAGCCGTTCATCATTCATCATTCTGTCGGGATCTCTGTGAGAACACTCTGCTAGCTTCTTTCCCTCTTACGGGACTCTCCTCCGCGTCGTCTCCCTTCCGGTTCCTATCTGCATCTCTGCCCACTCCTTCAATGGGGCATCTTTAGCTCCCCCACAGATTAATCTAACGTATTTCTCATGGTCCTAATGAGGACTCCCAAGCCTCTTATCTCTGGTCCAGCCTCCTCGAGTGCCCCGGACCTACCATCCAACTACCTGCCTTGAGGCTCTTTCTTTCTTGCCGCAGAGCCTTGGCTGTTCCCAGATGCCTGCTCCCAAAGTCTTCCGCCGACGGCTCTTTCTCATCCTTTAGATCTTCTCTTGACTATTACCTCTTCAAAAACCTTCCCCGACCACACGATCTAAAGGAGCCCCCGCACTGTCACTCTCTCTTCTCAGCTCTTGCTTACAGCCTTCAGAACACAGTGACCACCACTTGACTTATTTAGATGTTGGTTTATCTGTGAGGCCCAAGCATTCTGTCTGGTTTACCTCTATATCCCTGGCCCAGCACAGGACACTGGTGCTGTGGGTACCAGCTGAACGAAGGAATGGACGCTCCACGGTACTCAGCACACAACAGGTGCTCAATAAATGTGGATGAAGGAGCCTCTGGGGACACAAGGGGCGAGTACAAGTACTTGTGTCTTATATGTACGGGTGATTCTCCATTTCCCTGGTTCCCCAAGTAAAAACCCCCAGGGCCATTGTGGTATCTTTCTTCATCCTCCAGAGCCAACAGCTCATCACCTTCTCCCAATTTTATATCCTTAATATCTCTCAAGGCGTAAGTAATCTCACCACATTATTTGCTCAGGCCTGCAAAACCCTTTAGAAACGCTACCGCAATAACTTATTCATTGGTTTCGAGGTCCCACCCTCTCTTCTCAGACCTAAACTCCCCAAGTGCTCTAGACATGTCTCTCTCCCACTGGATAAAGGCTAAGCTCCCACAAATACCAAGTGTCTCAACGCTCCTCCTCAGTCATTACCCACTACTCATCCCCTTGTTGTAATGACAGTAACCCTATTAATAGTTAGGGTTTATTAACGCTTTTCGATGTGAGTCATTGCATTAAGCATTTTATACATATGAACATATTTTAATCTTTATACCAATCCTATGAGACAAGTAATTTACCTGTCCCTACTTTATAGACAGAGCAACTGAAGTCCAAAGACGTTAACTTACTCAGTATACAGTATCACAGAGTTAACATTCGAACTCAGGTAATAAACTGGCTTCAGATCAACCCTCTTAACCATTGTGCTCTATTATATACCCTCTTTAGACTTTATGCTTCAGCAGTACCGAGTTATGCTCCTGGTTCTTTATGCTCCAGCAATACTGAGCTATGTATAATCCCTCGAACTCTGTTGTTGCCAAGGCCTCCATGCCTTCGTACACACCATTTCTTTCGCTTCCTGGGAAGGCCTCGTCTTCCTGTCTGATAAATACCAACGTACCCTTCAAAACCTCCCCAAGGTTTTCTATCTGGTGCATCTCCCGGCTCCTCTGTACCTGGTAAATACTTCTTGATTTCCCTGGTTTGCAATGATTCAGCTGCATGTCTTCACTGAAGGCATGCCTGTGGCTTTCAGCTTTGGGTCACAGTGCCCAGGCAAACAATAGATGCTCAATAAACGTGGGTTTAACTGGGCTTTCTGTAAAAGGGGTAAGTACGGGTTAACCAATACCTAACATGCCAGGGCAGGAGAGAAGCCTATTGCATGCTTTTTAAAGACATATATTCATGCTCAAAACAAAAGAAAAACTCACCAACACTACAGATGTTTCTGAAGAGAAGATGCAGAGTGCATAAAAATTCAATGCATTCTGACGACTACAGCAGTTAAAGATCCCTGAATGGGGCTTCCCTGGTGGCGCAGTGGTTGAGAGTCCGCCTGCCGATGCAGGGGACACGGGTTCGTGCCCCGGTCCGGGAAGATCCCACATGCCGCGGAGCGGCTGGGCCCGTGAGCCGTGGCCGCTGAGCCTGCGCGTCCGGAGCCCGCGCTCCGCAACGGGAGAGGCCACAACAGTGAGAGGCCCGCATACCGCCAAAAAAAAAAAAGAAAAAAAGATCCCTGAATGTACCTGCTGTTCATTGCAACTGCTGAGTACTGTGAATTTAGCAAAAAACAAAGCAAAACCAAAATAACCTTTTATCCCAAGGTTCTCAGAAAAATACATTTGGAACCTCTCTCAAAGTGATGAACTGAGTCACAAACTACCCAATGGCCTGGTAGGATTGTATTAACTTAGGTGTCACTGAGGTTTGGACATTATCACTTAAGCCCAAAGAAAACATGACAGATTTCTGACCACTGAGGTTAAAAATCAAGCAACTTCTAGAGTCTCTAGACTTCAACAAAACTAAGAGCGCACTTCAAAACTAAGCAGCAACATTTATAAATCAATGGTGGTCCTTTCTTTACAGTGAGACATAGAGGAGGTATAAGTCAAAGAGAAGTTTGATCCCTTCTGCCTCGAAATTTTTAATCCAACGGGAAAGGAAAAGATGTTACAAACAAATAGTAACATAAAGCAGGCAAACTAATTCCCATCCTACCTTGCAAGGGGATCCTGAAGTGAATGGAGAATCCGCAGGTCTATGAAACTCACAGCCTCTAAAACATGCAATTCTTACTTCAGCTTAAAACAACACACTTTCGTTTAAATACCCTGTTTATTCAGCCTAGATTTCTGTCCCTCAAAGCAGCAGGTGAATGGCTGTATTGAGACTACCTTGAGGAAATGAAGGAGGGGGAGAGGTAGGCAAAGCCCATCATAAAAAAGGAACCATTATCAATGGAAATGTGAGCTTCACAGCAAAACAGCAGACAAAGTCAGTGTGCGTCCAGACAACCCAGTCTCTGCCGCAGTCCAGGCAAAAAGGACTGAAGGGAACATTATCATCATTGGGACGCAGCACAAGTAAGCCAGGTGCATCAGGACCTGTTTAAGAGTCTAGGCCTGAGAGTCAGTCTGTAGGTGCCTTTCCCCAAGAACTCAGGGAGTTATGGGCCCATGCAGGGCTTTGAGTTGGAAGAGAAACCTTAAAAGTGTTCCCATGAGAGGGCAAACCAACAAACCAGAGCCACGCTAAACTGGCAAGGCAGATGCGATGCAGCAAAAACCCAAAGTCCTCTGTGGTGACAATTTCTACCATGATATAGATTTAAGGGAAGAGTCTGAAACCATTCAGACTCTCTTTTGTCTAAGCGTACCAAACATCCTATCCCTAGGAGCTCCAAGATCCTCATTCACAGGCTCAAAGCTGGATTTTACTCTTTGTTAGACCAAGAAGCTGATATAAAGAAAAGGTTATGATGAAGTCCTCTGGATTACAATGTAATCAGAAGAAGCAGCTGGGATAAAATATGCAAACGGAATGATCTGTCGAACAAAGTCAGCAAATGTGCAGAGAAGCAGCCAGGCTTGGGCAGGAGAGCTGTTCCAAGGGCTCAGGCACGTTCAGCTGAGGATGAGGGCAAGGCACCCTCACCTGGACAGTGGGCACATCCTCAGTGAGGCTGGCAAAAGGATCGGGCTACTTGGGAAAGGAGAGGTCCTTTTAAAAGGGCAGATTTAGGGAAACTGATCAGTGCTGTAAGAAACAGGGTTAATGTGGCACTTAGACGAGGAAAAGGATGTAGAGCAGTTAAGGGAGGTCACAGAAGGGGAAGAGTCATACTATAAGCATACACTTCATGTCCTTACGAAAGGACACAGAGCCAGAACTGATCACTGTATAATAAGAGAAAGCAACGGCCACGTACACTGACCCGGAGAGAGGGACACCTGCCCTTCACCTTCCAGAATCTACCTAATAAATAGAAAGCAGTTCCAGCCCTGTGAGACCTGTAAGTAGATGTATCTAGAGATGATCTTCAGGATATATATTTCCAAACTCCATGAATCCAGGAAATCCCAAATAACAAACAGGCTGTGACAACCTCTACTCTGAGAAGGGAGGGAAGAAATTCCACCTCCCTCTCTGTATCACTAAACTGAAGATACGGGCCCATGACTTGGGGAATGGACACAGCCCTCCCACACCCTTATTTGGTTGGGAAGAATCCAAGTTCCTTCACAACCTAGGCTCTCTGCCAGTGTGAGCTGTCTAAAATGGAGTGTTCTGGGCTGGATAGATATTGCCCTAAGGCCATGGTCAGACCAGCCTGAGAATTCTTTATGCATTTGACTCAATAATACTATCAAACAGGTAGGTGCAGGGAAGAAAGATTCCAGATGCTTTTCAGTTTCAGACACAGGTGTGATGCCAGAGCAGACTTATCTCCCCAAGAAGTGGTTCCAGGTGAGAGTAGCAGCTGCATCACCGCCAGGGCTACATCATTTAGACATATTTAAGGGCTCCTGACAAACAAGTTATAGGATTTACTGCCATGAGGAGTAGGGGCCTGGTTCAGGAACAGTAAGTATCTCTTCAACTGATTCGTTGTTTGGGGGGTTTGGTGCACGGATGACACAGCCTGTTAAAAAATGACCAACACCAAAAGAGTGTCTCTGAACATTATAGCAGAAAAGTACAGCCACCTTATTTAAAAGGCACAACTTTAGAATCATATGGTTTAGTGGCACCAATATTGTTCAAGTTGCATTAAAAGGTAAGTATAACAAAAATCGACGCAATCATGCTCTCTCTCTCTCTCTCTCTCTCTCTGAGACACATACACACAAACACACACACACGTGTTTGTTTGTGTAAGTATAAACAGCATATGTCAGGGTATTCCAGGATGCTTCTGAAAATTAAGAAATACCATGAGAAGTGTCATGGTAAGTTTTCCAAAGTATTATGTATTTGCACTTATGCTACAAAAAGTTACTGGTATAACCAAACAGAACGACCCATCTCCATCTTCCTGTGTTCTTTAAACACTGGAGCATAGAGATGAATCTCCCAATCTGATAGTCAAGCATCCTGTTTATTTGACTGCACCCTTGCCCTCGTGCACGTTCACGTGTATGTTCAAGGCAAGTTTTGAAGAAAAACAAAGAATCTATATTTACACAACTCAAAGCGTGTGCCCCTCTAAAACCAAAATCATGCCACTTGTCTGTGCTGGACACAAATGTGGAGAGAGGAGAAACACCTGTTTTAAAATAATTTTCTCTCACCCAAGTGTCAGCAACTAACTCTCAACTGTCTTTCACTTGTGGCATGAGCTTCACCTTGATTTTAAAAGTCTTCCTTCTTTTCACCTATTCTAACAAATATATGTTACAAAATAAAAAGGCCAGTCTATTTTTAGAAATAAATGTCAGCAAATCAATTGAAAAAAATGCAAAGTTATGCAGACTTTTCTCTTTAAGCAGACAATATGAAACAGACAAACTTGAGCTACCTTTGAATCGTACATTTGCATCGTATAAAGGTTAAATATTTCATAGAGGGAAGCATCTGAAAGGCTCTACACAGAGCAGCAGAAGCTCCAATGCCTGAGTGAATGAAATGGATAAATGATCAGAGCAAAGAGAGGGAAAAAGTATCTCTTCCCCCTTTCCCTTCTCTCCCCACCACTCACAACTCGAGGTCTGATTCTCCACATTTCTGAACAACTCCGAAAAGCACATTCATCAGCATGACCCAGGAAAACCGCAGAGGAGGTAACACCTGAACCAGGGCCCCCCAGCAGAGTATAAACTTTTCAAACTGTCACCCAATCAACGAAACCCCAGTTGCTAAGGGGGCCCAGGCAGCCAGGCAGCCTCCTAAGCCAAAGCATTCATTCCCTCTCCAGGCTAAAAGGACCCCCAAGTCTTTTACCTTTGTGTTCGCCGAAGCCTGTTCCCACTCCTCAAATGAGGCAAAGTAAAGTTTGAGAGCACAGTCCAAAAATTGGGGTCAGACATATCCATTTCTTTCTCGCTTCAATTCACTGTGGGTTCAAGGCCATAAGACCAAAACGGAGAGAGGAGGGGGAAAAAAAAAAAAGACAAAAATAGATCCCAATTATCTACTCACTGCCTCCAGAGGAAACGTGCTGCGAACTGTGATCTCTCAAGAACAACTTGGAGCGTGAGTGAGAAGTACCCGTCCTAGCCTTTAATCAACACACAGCTATGTCTCCAAGGTTCAGGAAACTTGTTTCCTCCTGGGTTTGCCCTCTCCTGGTCAGCCCTGGCCAGCTATAAACAGTAATTACAAGAGTTGGGCCGTGCGTTCGGCTCAAAATGTTGTCTGTGTGTGATTCAGTCCAAGGTACTTTGTCATCTGTTCGGCAGATACCATTTGCAGCTCCTGCGGGGGGGTGGGGATGGGCAGGGGAGAGGACTAGTTTAAGTCTTTGGTTCCGGGAGGCTGGTGCTTATCAGCAAAACCATTCAACATCCGAACATGCCCAGTGCTGAGTTTCCTCTCGGTATCTACATACAAGGAAAGGAATGTAAATGGAAAAAGCTCCTCTTCTTCGCCCCTCCTCGAAAAAGGGAAACTTAAAAGCACTTATAGAAAGCTGGCCTGTTGGCGGACTCCAGCGGACACCTTTGTGCAGCCTCAGCGGGAAGGGGCCAGGCGGCGGGACCGGTCCCCACCGCAGACACTCCCCATAGGAGCGGGGCCTCATGGGAAAGGGAGCAGGCGGGACCTGTGCGTGAGCCCAGGAGGACCGGGACACCCTAGCATTTCCCGCCGCCGCGCCCCCAGCGCGGAGCCCCTGGTGGATCGGTCCCTCCAAAGAAATAAAACCCAGCGCGATCCGGAACCCGGTGGAGAGTGCACAGCGCACACCTGGAGGCTGATGCGTGATTCACTGAAGACTGGATCACCAGGAAAACACTCCAAGAAAAGTCAGTCATGGCTCTGCCGAGGGACGCTGTTTGTCGTGTAAGAAGAGCACGCCAAGGGAATGCCACACTCACCTAAAACCTCAGTAAACTGAATTTATGAGTTTACATCCATTGGATGAATTGCTACAGCGCACACCTGTGGCTTCACCCTATCAGGGACTGGTCAACCACTACCTGTGAAGATACGACCTGGCACTTAGTTAACCAATGCTAGAATCATTTTCCTGCCATGAGTGTTAAGGCTTTGAAAGGAAGGAATGAAGGGGAGGTTGAACCAATGTTACTGTTATTCATTTCGAAGAAAGACACAGGATTCCAATAACTCCCCAAACCCACCGATGCTTATGATTAAGTATATTATAAAAACACTAGAATTTAAATTAGCTACTTTAATCTGGTGTAATATGGCAAGAGATAATAAATTTTAAAAAAATGTTTAAGCAAAAATAACGTTTAAAAAATGGTTTAGTTCAACCAGAAAATACTGGAAACAAACTTGCTTATAGAAATATAAGGGTGAGGAAAAAGGGGATGGGGGGGTGAGCTGACAAGGGATGGGGCTAAACAAAGAACAGGAGTCTACTTTGAGATGCTCTTTAATTCTGGGGACCCCCAGAAATATTTTCACCCCAAGCACTCTAAGAATTTCTGATGGGCCTCCTCAGATCCTTGAAATCTACAAAGGTAGACAAAGAAGACAATATTTTCTCAATTTTACATGGCAAAATACACTTCACCAGATACTTAGGGACTTGGTCCAATATTTTTTGCCCCATACTAAGCCATGTCTTCTCTTAAAAAAATGCTTTTAAATATTCAAAAAAGTATATTTTAAAGGCTGACACAAAGATAGTACCATACTCCAGAGCAGAGTTTCCCAACCTCAGCACCGTTGACATTTTAGGCTGGATAATTTTCTGTTTGGGGGACTGTCTTGTGCATTGGAGGATGTTTAGCAGCCTCCATGATCACTCCCCACTAGATGCCAGCTGTGATCATCAATAATGTCTACAGACATTGCCAAATGTTCCTTGGGGGTGCAAAATTGCTCCTGGTTGAGAACCACCACTCTAGATAAAGGCTTTCTCTGAGATAGGTAGTATAGAGCATTGCTTAAGAGCAAAAATCTTGGGTTTGAATTCTGCATCCAACACTTACTGTGACCTGAAGCAAGTCACTTAATGTCTGCCCATTTCCCCTATTTTTATGGGGTCCATGATAGGACCAACCTCTAAGAGGTTCACACACATAAATGAGATGACATACATAAAGCCCTTCATGCAGTGTCTAGAGCACAATGCACATAAATGTTGGCAATATGCAGAAGCTAAAAGAATACCATGCAGAGAGATGCAAGACTGGAGCAGAGGGCATCCTACATCATACTCTCTACTTTCATGGCACTCTGAAGATGCCTCTACAGGGGTGCTGGTCACACTGTATTACAATTGACTGTTTACTGCTGCCTTTCCTGTTAGTCTATGAGCTTCCTCAAGGCTAAAGTCATGTTTTATTGATCTCTGTACTTCTACAATATGACAGTTCCTGATTTATGTAAGCGTTCAAGACATGCTTTTTGAATGGAGATACTTCAGATGCTCAGGTATCCATTCTTTCTTTTAAGATGCCCTGAAATTTATCAGTTTTAGCAGGTCAATTGAGTTTCTCAAAGAATCCTGAATTTTTAAGAATCCCAGGAGGATATTTTTAAATTCTAAAGACTTTCTCTTATTGATTCATTTTTATCTATATTCTGTAACTGGAAACAGAAGTGTTAGGCTAACATTCTTCAGGTCTTAACATGGCTTTAAGAAATGTCACAACCAAATCCAGGGGAAACTCTCTTTGATCCCACCCCCTACCCCATCCCCAAAGATAAGCCCAGGGAAAAATTTTTGTGCTCACTTTTTAGGTATCCAGATAATTACATATCAGAGGCTGCTCAGAACGGAACAATGAAGCTGGTGAAAGGGGACTTGAAAGTGTGCTATATAAATTGTGGATTGAAGGAACTCTGGTGAATGTGGAAAAGAAGAGATTTAGGGAACAAGCAACAGCTGTCCTTGAATACTGAAATAACTACCATGTGGAAAGACCTTCAAATGCAAAGATGAAAAAGGCTGAAACAACAAGGAAGGACTTCCTGTGTGGGTGTTTGAGGAGAGGTAAACTGTAGTGATACAGTGGGTGAGAGTCAAGTTCTGGATGATTTAACTCTGGGGCAACTCTGCACCACTAACTCTCACATCCTCCATGGTCCTTCCAGAAAAGCCTACATATGTGGGCAACACCCATAAAAATGATAGTAATAAAATGGATAAATCAATAAAACATTAATTTCTTCTCTTGATTGAAGAATACATATTTTGGTCTTTGGGTAGCAGATGTCATAACTCTCTCCACCCTGTACATTTTGGGGAATCCACCGTGCAGATTCTCAAAGTGCTGGGTAAAGACCTGAGTATTTTAAACTACTTTAATGTTTACTTTAAACATTTAATGTTTACTTTAATGGTTTTTGCACTTCAAAGGCTTCAAGAACTGGGGTTGTATCCAAAATGAAAAATAAAAATTGGTAAAGTGCGTGAAGAGCCGGAAATGAATTAGTTAATATAGTGAAAGTGGCTGATCTATTCCCACACTCCTTTAAGAGTAGGAGTAGGTGTGACACTGAAGTGTAACTTGTCTTCTAACCTGTTTGACTTGATTTGGGAACTTATGATTCAGAAGGTAATGCAGTCAGCAAATACAAGAATTAAAATTGTCAGAACTGCTGACATTTTTCCACAGACAAAATAATTATATGAGCAGAAACTAAAGCATATTTTAGCTGCAAATGCAGTAAAACTCTGGCTACAGAACTAAGAAGGAATTGAGATTATTGGAAATTCTTAAGACTACAGCTGATCTAGGTCACTGTACAGATATCCAGTCAGATTTTCTACTTATTGCACAGCAACTAAGCCTATACAGCAGTGGACAAGTTTTGTGATCCAGAATGCTCATTCATTTAATCAGGTTGATATTATCAGTCATTGTTTTTATGAGAAAGGTGAATGAGATTGAAAAATAAGCTTGTCAAGCTCCTGAAATGCTAGCTTAAGATGAGGTAAGTATTTAATGAAGGGTCAGATTCTTTACTATATTCACCCCTCTCCTACATATACAAAATTCCAGGTTCTTTTCACTGACTTGAATTCTCCTGTCTATGTTCCATCTGCTGACCCATGCTTATTCAGTAGGGTTTCCTTCACCCTACACAGAACAGCATTAAGTTTAATATCCCTGGAGCCTCGCCTTGAACTTAGACACTATAGGAGATTAAGTCTTCTAGTGTAAGCGTGAGGCCTGGGAAGCTGTCAGCTCCCGGCACTGACTCTCTTGCCACGAGGCCGTGTCCATAGAAAAGATACGAGGGCAAGTGGAGTTAATATTGAATTTCAAAATGTATTCTGATCATGGCCTGGTCTGGGGATTCTGCTATAAATTTACTTGGATTTCTGTCCACTCTTGTCATCAGAGTACCCAGAAGTGACTACATCTCCAAGGTTGTCCATACCTACAAGTGTACTTTGGTCATCTTCTAAATGCTGTCTTGAGAGTTTGAGTATAGGAGTGTGAAGAGCACACTGCCCATCCTGAATGAGCAATGCTTGTAATCACTGTACACCTTAAGAAATAAAGCTTAAAAGCTGGGCTAGAAATGTAAAGAAAGTTGCATCAATGGGAACGGCTTGTAAGAAAGCTCTTCTAGAATTACTAAGCAAATTTTTTTGCTTACATTGCTAAAATGTGAAGGAAGATAAAAAAAGATCAATGAAAATTAACTTGTAGGGATAGATCTGAATGCTGAAAAGCTAAGGGATGGATAATAAGGAGGGTTACATCGTGCTGGGAATATTAAAAAAATATTTTTAAACAATATCATAAGGCAAGAGAGATTCAGATTTCTAAAGGGAATAGATAAAACAAAGGAAACCAAATAAAACTGATTTCTCTTTCCTGATAGGTTAAGTAGAGAAGTACACAATCCACAAGGGCAGGTTGAAGGACAAGGTCCGAGAGGGGAAAGGACAGACTAAATACGAGCCAAAATGGGAAGAGAATGTGATATTTTCCTCAGGTGTTCCCTGGATCCCAGGAGAATCAGAGGCTCAGAAAATGTAGCAAATAACCAATAACTTCACAAAATTAAAGAGGAGAGAACAGATAGACATGGGAAATGAAGCGCTTTTCTCCCAAATTAGTGACTCCTTGATTTGTACAAAAGATAAGTAGATTAGAATATATGATGGTGCCATTTGCAGCAAAATGGATGCACCTAGAGATTGTCATACTGGGTGAAGTCAAACAGAGAAAGACAAATATATGATTATCGCTATATGTGGAATCTAAAAAATGGTACAAATGAACCTATTTACAAAACAGACATAGAGTCACAGATGTAGAAAATAAACTTATGGGTACCAAAGGGGAAAAGGGAGGGAGGGATAAACTGAGAGATTGGGATTGACATATACACACTGCTATATATAAAACAGATAACTGTATAGCACAGGGAACTCTAATACTCTGTAATGACCTCTATGGGAATAGAATCTAAAAAAGAGTGGATATATGTAGATGTATAACTGATTCACTTTGCTGTACAGCAGAAACTAAGACAACATTGTAAATCAACTATACTCCAATAAAAATTAATTTAAAAAAAAAAGAATATGCGTGGTGGCAGCCCAGCTCACAGGGCCAGGGAGGGGTTGCATGGTGGCAGCCCAGCTCACAGGACCAGGGAGGGTTTCAGAATCACTGATTGTAAGCATATTACCCTAGCACTCTATCTACCCTATCATTGACTCTCAAGCAGGGTCCTGGGAGAAGCCCCATAGCCTAATCTCCCACTGGGAGAGGAGTTAGGCTGCTAGAAAATGTGTCATACTTACAGGGCTGGAGGGGGTCATCCTGCAGGAAGGAGACTACTGGGAGAGAAACAGAGAAGAGTGTGTCTCTCCGTTCGAAATCAGCTGTCTGCAAGATCCATCAATAAACCAAGCAGAGCACTGGCCTCCAACAGAGCTAAGCAATCCAATTATGGAGCAGAGAGCAATGCTTCGAGACCAACGCCAACATCTGACAAATAGGAAGGCTAACTTCTAGACTTCTAGACTGCTTTAAGACCAAACTTCCTTGGCACTTACTGTAGACAGCCTTCCTATGAGCCTCCTTACCCCTACTGGGTTAGGTATCCCTCTATTGAGCTCTGCTCCTGAGAGCTCCTGCATGAAAAGTGTTCCCCCACCATATCAGAATCTGTATGTTTGCAGATCACTCCCCCTTAGAGTAAGAGCTCCGTGAGGGCAGGGGCTGTATCTCCATCTTTTCATTCTCAATACACCATTAGGATGAATGTTAAGACAAGGGATAAAGGGAGGAAGAATTTGCTCAGGGTTTAGAAAGATACTTGAAAGCAAGTATTTTTAAGATGGACCCCTTACCTGTTTTAAAAAGCCCTTTCTGTCTATTCCTCTTGGAATTTCATGAGCCCATACCATTATTCATATACACTGTACCTGTTAGACAGGTCTACTGCCTCAGATTTCAAAATCTCAGAAAAAAGACCACGCACATGTAGCTGTGTATCTGTAGACACATGTAAATATGTGTCTAACTAGTTTGTATGAAATCCAAAATGCTTTGTGAGTAACAGTGAACCTCAGACACTAATCATTACATTAGACTCTCAATCTGGAGTTAACTTCAAGGACATGGTGTTTCTTGATCCAGAAGCTTGGTCTAAGGTACATCATTTCTCATCCAGCTCCTGAGCATGAATTACAGTGCAATTATAAGAAATGTCAATTAAGTGGGTCAGTGTGGTTATATTTAGCCCTTTAGTAGCTGACACTAAGACCTTTCTGTAATATAAGATTAAGGGTAATTTATCAGTTCTTCTTTTCCTAAATATTTTTCCAGGTCAGGCATCTAAAGTTATTGAAAATTATCCCATTAAAATAAGAGGTAAAAATTTCCACTGAAGTACCACATAGGGAACATATACAGACGGAGGCAGAAACCATGTGCTTCTGTAGAAATCAGAATTTTATTCCATTCTTAAAGTTGACTCAAATTATTCCACAAATCAGAGGATAATGTGTCAGTGAAGACACAAAATTTTTTAGCCAAGGATTTCTCAAGCAAGCTTCAATCATTGGATTTATTAATTTATATCATTTTTATAACAACAAAAGTTTTTTTCTGAATGTTAACGTTTCATTTTGTTTCAATTTAGGTGTGTTTAAACTTTTTTTTTTACATCTTTATTGGAGTATAATTGCTTTATTATGTTGTGTTAGTTTCTGCTGTACAACAAAGTGAACCAGCTATATGTATATATATATCCCCATATCCCCTCCCTCTTGCGTCTCCCTCCCTCCCACCCCACCCCTCTAGGTGGTCACAAAGCACCGAGCTGATCTCCCTGTGCTATGCAGCAGCTTCCCACTAGCTATCTGTTTTACATTTGGTAGTGTATATATGTCCATGCCACTCTATCACTTCGTCCCAGCTTCCCCTTCCCCCCAGTGTCCTCAAGTCTGTTCTCAGTACCCTTTTTTTAGATTCCTTATATATGCATTAGCATACGTTATTTGAACAACAAAATTTTTAAAGAAATATTAACTCATAGGAGAATAAATATGATGTTAAGCATAAAAAGTGATAATATTTTCACTTTTCATAAATCATAGAAATGCAATTAAAACATCAGATATTTTTTACCTGTTTAACTGGCAAAGACTAAAAAAAAGGTAATACTCAATGCTGGTGAGAGCACAAGGAGATAAATACACTTTACTAACTTTCTGGAAAGTAATCTGGAGAATGAGAACACACACACTACACATATGCACATGCATATAGATGTATGTGTACATATACACAGATATTTACATATAAATGTATATGTGTGCACATATACATATAAATAATATACACACACATATATATTTGAACTAAGTCCGCATTCTAGAAATTACACAAATCTAATTAAGTAAATGCACAAAAATCTATGCATATGAAAATTAATCTTAGAATTCCTTATAATAATATAACATTGGGAAAAAACCAAAGGTACAAGACAAGGGCAACTGTTAATAAATATTGAACAGCCATAAAATGAAATATTATAAAACCAATAAAGACCATTGTGGTGGAAAGAGTAATGCATTCCAAACATACGAGGTTCTAATTCCTTGAACCTGTAAATATGTTACCTTAATAGGAATTTTGTGGATGTGATTAAATTAAGGATCTCGCAACAAGGAGATTATCCTATATTATCCAGGTGGGCCCTAAATGTAATCACAAATGTCTTATAAGAGGGAGGCAGAAGGAGATTTGATTGTAGAAGAATGTAATATGACACTGAAGCAAGATGCTATGCTGATGGTTTTGAAGATGGAGGAAAGATCCAGAGTCAAAGAATACAGGGAATGCAGCTCTAGTAACTGGAAAAGGCAAGGAAACAGATTCCACCTAGTGTTTCTAGAGGGACCTCAGCCCTGCTGACACCATGATTTCAGCCTAGTGAAACTGACTTTAGACCCCACAGAATTATTAGAGAATAAATATATGTTGTTCTAAGCCACTTCGTTTGTTGGTATTTGTTACAGTAGCCATAGGAAACTAAAACAATGCTTTTTAAAAATATGTAATAGGGGGCTTCCCTGGTGGCGCAGTGGTTGAGAGTCCGCCTGCCGATGCAGGGGACACGGGTTCGTGCCCCGGTCCGGGAAGACCCCACATGCCGTGGAGCGGCTGGGCCCGTGAGCCATGGCCGCTGAGCCTGTGCGTCCGGAGCCTGTGCTCTGCAATGGGAGAGGCCACAACAGTGAGAGGCCCGCGTACCACAAAAAAAAAAAAAAAAAAAAAAAAGTCTTCTCTACTCTCGGGAAGTTTATAAATAAAAATGAAAAATATCTCTTTTCCAGACATATAACCTTACCTGTCTATGGTAACTGGGCAAATGGGTATTTGCAAAGCTGACTGGGCTATAAATCCATACTGAGCTTTGTTTTGGGTTAAATATATATGTTATTACTTGCAGATTGGTCAGGCTGTGCATTTTATGTGAGCAGTTTTGAGTTCCAGACCTGCTTCCCTCCACTGAGTCGCAGATGAAAGCTGTCTTCTTTCATTGCTCAGAAAAATCATATACTCTTTAAAGCAAGCTCAGTTTTAATATTAGCCAAATATGGGTGCAGTAAAGAATGATGTTCTTAATTTCCAAGAATTATATTAGCTATAATTTGGGATCACCTCCCCCCAACACATAGAAACATTACTCTATATGAGGCTAGATAATTCAGATTTTACTGTCTTTACTTAGCTAGACTCTGAGGACTGAAAGGCTGCGACCAAGTTTCTGGTACCAACCATGGAGATATTCTTTGAACCAATGTATTGTCATACATGTCATAGAAGACAACCATATTAATCTTCAAAGGGATCAACAAACTTTCAAAAATGTTATTCCAGTTAATAAGAGCTACAATAGCCAATCATGTCATCCATTATAGTGATAGATGGGAGATGGATGAACATCTATCAACATGAAACAAGAATTATCTCTACCAGTGGCTCTTAGGACACAGAATTCTAAAGAATGCTAATATATCAAGGTTAAAAAAGAACAAGGGAGGATGACATGTACATGGCAGAAATAGAAAACTGAAGAGAAAAGAGAAAATCCCACTCAAAAGTGGCAGAAAAATACACTAGTTTGGAAAATTAGAAAATGGGAGAAAAGTAAATTGGGAACGCTTTCACTGTACATAAAGTGATAGAAGAACAATGGTTGTTCCGGTTTTCTCCCTACTGGCCTCACCCTGGTCGTGGCCTCCATTACCTCCTGCCTGGGTTAATTCCATTCTCTCCCTGCCCCCCACTCCAAATTATTCTTCCAGAGCTGCCCATCTCCATCGTATGCGTATAATCATTTCACTCTCCTGTGAAACAAGATTCAGTAGCTCCCCACTGCTGCAGCAACATCTCTTCAAGGATGGTTTCTGTCCTACTATCCTTGAATTACCTGGATTGCTTGTTAGAAATGCAGATTTGGGGAGGCTTCTCCAAACCCCGTGATTTAGGATTTCAGAACGTGAAGCCCAGGAATGTGCATTCTACCAAAGTGCCCAGGGGATTCTTATCTACATTAAGGTTTTAGAGGTTTTTCATAGGAAAATCAAAATCTCTTTAAATGGAATACTTGATAGTGCAGTTCCTTGTTATCTCTCCTGCCTCATTCTTTGACATGTGCCCCTTCGTGGTTTATGCTCCAATAAGAGTAAAATATGTACTTGTCAGAAATATTGAATCACTTGAAGCTCCCCAGACACAGTAGCTCTGCCATACCTCATTGCCTTTGTACATCCTGTTCCCTGTTTCTAGAATTTCTACCTCCTCTGCCCAGAAAACTTCTGCTCATCTTTCAAGTGTGAACTGAAAGGTCACTTCTCAAGCACAGTCTGCCTAACTTTCTCTCGCATGCCTGAGTGTTTTTTCTCCTGGATCGCCAAAGAATTTTATGCAGACACATTCCTCTTTTATAGCATTCATTCTACTGCGCACAATGACGTGTTTATAGGTCCAACTCTCCACTAGGCTTTCAGCTCTCCAAGTACAAGGTCAGTTTTTATTCATCTGTGTACGCCTCAGAGTACACAGAATATACTCAGCAGAATGCATGGATGCACATACATTATTTTCTAAAGTTAGTTTAAAAAAAAAAAACTAAGCCGATTATTTTTCTATTTCCCTAATAGAAAACTTGTGGGCTTCTACCCACAAGCCCTAGGGGGATGCTTCCAAAACCATGTTGGCTTTTGTCAACTGGTTGGATGATTTTTCTTTTAAAGCGCTGCCATTATTGACAGCCTTCATGATGATTAATAAAAAGAACGATAGACATTTAAGTCTATGATTTTTAGGCAGATTTTAATGACTCACTAAGAAATGAATCAGAAAACACTATCAGCTTTTTACTTTTCCTTCACAACAAGTATGCCTGAAGTAAAGTGTTACTTTGTCTTCCTTGAAAAAAGTGACTAAAAACTGGAACTCAGGCAGGGTGACCTTTATCTGAGGCTGGAAACTCAGTCCTATTGGGGACATGATCAGCACAAACAACTCACTGCTGTGATCAGAGGAGAACCGAGAGCACCACAGCAGTAGCGCTCAAGGTGTGCAAACTGCCGACGACCTCCTGGCAGCCCGGGGCCCCCAGCTCAGCTATGTCAGCTTCCACAGCAAAACCTTCCGTCCTATTTAAGAGGAGCTGCAAAGGTGAACAGACACAGCCGATCTGAGCAACACTGGACAATCAGCCTCCTCTGTCCACCTCCTGTCCTAGCACCTCTCTTCCTCTTTGGCAAATGCCCATTCCTACATCTCAGTCCTGCTCTTATTCCACAGTCAACCAATCCCATCTGAGGGTTTAGCTAAGAATTAATGTTTCAGTTGATAATATTGAAGATGCGACTATTTAGCTGGGTTTATATTTTCCTTTTTTTTTTTTTTTTTTTGCGGTACCTGGGCCTCTCACTGTTGTGGCCTCTCCCGTTGCGGAGCACAGGCTCCGGATGCGCAGGCTCAGCGGCCGTGGCTCACGGGCCCAGCCGCTCCGCGGCACGTGGGATCTTCCCGGACCGGGGCACGAACCCGTGTCCCCTGCATCGGCAGGCGGACTCTTAACCACTGTGCCACCAGGGAAGCCCTATATTTTCCTTTTTTTTAAATTGAAGCATAGCTGATTTATAATGTTTCAGGTGTACAATAAAATGATTCAGTTCTACATACATACATACACACACACACACACACGTACTTTTTCAGATTCTTTTCCATTATAGGTTATCACAAGATATTGAGTATAGTTCCCTGTGTGATGCAGTAGGTCCTTGTTGTTTATCTAGTTTATATATAGTAGTGTGTATCTGTTAACCCCAGATTCTTAATTTATCCCTTCCCCCCCTTCCCCTTTGGTAACCATAAGTTGGTTTTCTGTGTCTGTGAGTCTATTTCTGTCTTTAATTTGTATCATTTTTTTAGATTTCACATTTAATTGATATATGATATTTGTATTTCTCTGACTTACTTCACTTAGCATGATAATCTCTAGGTCCATCCATGTTGCTGCAAATAGCATTATTTCGTTCTTTTTTATGACTGAGTAATATTCCATTATGTGTATATACATACATATATATGTCACATCTTCTTTATCCATTCATCTGCTGATGGACATTTAAGTTGCTTCCATGTCTTGGCTATTGTAAATAGTGCCTCTATGAACACTGGAGTGCATATATCTTTTCGAATTAGAGTTTTCACCTTTTCTGGATATATACCCAGGAGTGGGATTGCTGGATCATATGGAAACTCTATTTTTAGTTTTTTAAGGAAACTCCATACTGTTTTCCAGAGTGGCTGCACCAATTTACATTCCCATTAACAGTGTAGGAGGGTTCCCTTTTCTCCACATAGCTGGGTTTACATTTTCAAGAGGATTGAAAGTTTTAGAGAAAGGTACAAGGAGTAGGTGTGGGGCAGAGTCCACCCCTGACTGCAGGAGTCTGAGTTCAGTGGATGAGGGTACCAATCAGAATCTGGAGACAAGCTTCCCAACAAGAGGTGGCCATCATGCCATCTCCCCACTGCTTTTCATTAGAGAAAACCAGAAGCGAAGACGCAAAACCTTGCCCTGATAAAGATTCTACCGTCTCTTAGTTTCCACACAAGCATCAAGGGTAGAAGACTTACTTAATAATTATGCAGCCACCAAAAGTGATCATTATAGATTATATAAAAGCATGGTTATTTGTAACTTGAAAAAGACAAGAGAAAAAGTTTAACTACAGTATGATTATAATCATATGAAATCACGTATGCATACAGCAAAGGATTTGTAGGCGTCATAGAAAACTGAACACAGTTCCTCCTAAGTGATTTATTTCAGTCTTTTATTTCTGCTATTGTTGTTTTAATATATATGAAAGAACACTGTAAATTTTGACAGTTATTTCCTGGTCTTTAGCAACTTGCTCCACGATTACATCAATTTGCCTTGCTGCCAACTCATCTTCCCTGAAACAACTCTAACCACCTTCAAAATAGCACTGCCTGATGCAAAACACACAGAAAAAGCAGGAAGGCTTGGGCTGTCTCTGGTGGAGGCTCGGGGAGGGATAACTTTCAGTTGTTCACAAACACTAAACTATAAATTGCCAGGGGCTAAAATTGAACATCTGGACATCTTGAGTGGCATTTGATACTATCAAAGTCCTTTCTCTCCCCTTCAAAATAATCTTTTCCTTCTATGTATCCTTTATTAGAGTCTAGTACCACAGCTTTAAAAACATAACTGCAGAATTCATGGCTCTCATAGATCCATCTACTGACTCTGTCCCAGAAATGGGATCAGATATAGCCAGCTCTCTGTAACCGCTGTTTCCCCATCCATGGATACAGAGGGCCCACCATCCTACACCATTTTATAAAAGGGACATGAGCGTCCACAGATTGTGGTGCCCGTGGTGGGTCTTGGAACTAATCCCCTGTGGGTACTGAGGGATTATTATATGTAATTCAGTGAGTTGCCAGGTATCCATAGAGTACATAAAACATGAGGTATTGTTTGTTACTTTCAGCTTTTCTGGGGAGCAAAGCCTGCTGCATATAATTTTAATCAATGGAAAGCTCTGGCCCAGTCCCACAAATCACAAAGGCCTTTTTAGTATGTGCTTTAAAAATATTGATATAAGTCAAGGAATGGAAGTTCTGGGTGGATCTAATACCCACCTGTCAACAGGTGATCAATGGGTTGAGCCCACTGATTAACATAAGTAGGCAAACAAGGACAATTTTGGAAAGGAAGGAGGAAAGAAGTCTTTGTGATGTCTCCTAAGTAAGTGCCACGCCATAAATTATTGAATTTTTCAATGTGCCTCTTCCAAGGGAAGCAAATGAAAGAACAAGTGGGAAACAATGAACAGATGAACAGACCAGAATATGTAAACTAGAAAGCCAGGTTTTATAAATGCATACAAAGTACCACAAAAATGTGTCACGCCTGCAGTCTGTAACATCCTTTCTCCTATGCCATTGGCTACCTCAGAGGAGATTAGGGCATAACTGCTTCTTTGAGTGATGTAGGAATTTAAGGTCCTACATTTCAGAGTCATCATGTCTTGAGAAGCTTTCACTGCAACAATTCTGAACCTTGTTTATTTTTACTTTTCATCCAAAGACTCGGCATTTCCAGAGGAAATAACTAAAATCTATGCTATTTTCCTACAAATAGCCCAGTAAATAAAACAATAACAACATCTCCTTTGCCAGTGAAATCATATCTAATCTACCTGTCAGATTCCTGGAAACTCTAGAATAGATTCATATCTCAAAGTTTCCAAGAGTAGTGAAGTAACTTTAAAAAAAAATCTCATAGAGAAATATGACCACATAAATGTATCACCACCTGAGAGATGAAGGAATATAGAATAGTTGTGGTCACATGGCTTTTTAAATTTGGGTGTGAAAACTGACTTCATAAATAGAAGATACTTCTAATTAAAATTTATCATTGATTTCAAAACAAAACTCATAGTATTTCCAAGGCCATATAAAATTTATTTTTCTTTCTTTGGTTAAAGAGAATAAGCAAAGCACGAGTAACAGAAATTCACTGACGATCCATAAATTTCATCTTATGAAATTATTTTAACTTCTTGTCACAATGAACCTTCCACAGAGCTGTCAGCAACTGGCAGACTCTAAGTCTGAATTTCATTTCTTATGCTTCTCCCTATGAAACCTGTGTGGACTTGCCAGATAGCAGAGAAATGCCCTAAGGTAGAGATCTAGAGAAAAGTGACAAAAGCAAAATTCTCAGCTTGTGTGTGTGTGTGTGTGTGTGTATGTGTGTGTGTGTGTGTGTGTGTGTGTGAGAGAGAGAGAGAGAGAGAGAGAGAGAGAGAGAGAGAGAGAGAGAGAGAGAGAGAGAGTCAGCCTGACTTTTTCGCACTGACTACAGATAAAAAAAAAATTAATGAAAATGAGACATGGAATACAAATATCATTTAAAACATATTTAAGATAAACAGTATAAAAATTCTTTTATGTTTTAAGTAAAAATATTGATCATATTTTACTTATTCTAGAAAAACATTTCCTTCTTTCTTGGTTGAAAATGCTTTTACTTAGTGTAAAATGTGTTTAATTGCGGACTCTTGGGAACTCTCTTAAAAAGTTTCTCTGAAACTGTATTCCTTTCCTTAAAGGAACTGGTTTCAACATGTCAGTGGGGGAAAACAAATAACACTTCACCATATAAAACAGCATTTTCACAGGGCTATGCTTGTGTGCCAATATGAGTTTTAACCAAACCCACACACCTGCATTGCTGTTGTGTATCTATTTCCAAATATTAAAGACTCTGCCCAGTTTGCTTGAATAATTCTGGGCTGACACATACTTTAGTGACGCAGTGAGAACCTCAACTGATCAATGACTGGGCAAAATCACTCTGAAGACAAACAGCTTTCCCCAGATATTCTATGCTGTTGCTATTTTTCAAGACTTGATGAGCTTATCTGGCTTCCTAAAGGGAAAATAAGTAGGCTTAACCAGATAATGTATAAATAGGGGTGGAGGAGAGAGACATGGTTAAAAGGTGCTTCTGAGCATGCAAGAAGAGAATTCAGGTCCATTTAAAAAACATCAAAGTCCTAAGAACTCTTACCTTTGGAAGTCACAACTGACATACTGTCAAATGTATTAAAATACACCCAAATCACATATTAAATCTTTTTGTCTCTCCTGGGAGATATGTTTTAAGTATTTCACATTTTTGCTTTATAGCTAAACAGTCATCACACACACTTGAGAATTCTCATGAAGTGCGAAGATCTAAAATAGAAATTGTTTTCAAAGATTACAATTTTATGAATGTTAAATTTAACAATTAATAAAGTGGATATGTTATGTTGACAGACAAATATTCCTCTAATAAAGCTGTAAGCACAACCTGACTTCAGACATGGAGTCAGGTTAAAATGTGGGGAAAAAAATGTATGTTTTCATGGATAAAATATGGTATAAATTTTGATTCTGCAGTTTTCTTTTTGTGTTTTGTGAACAAAAACACCTTTCCCCTTTGCATCAAACTTGGCATAATTCTACGAATGTCTCTTTGTGCTCGGGAAACTGGGTATGTACGGAGACGTGATCTCCCATAGGGGTGAGAACACGGATTCTGGAGCCACTGCCTGGGTTTGTAATTACAGCATTGATCCTTATTAGTTCTGTGATCTTGGATAAGTGCCTTAGTTTTCTATTCTATAAAAAGAGAATAAGAGTACTTACCTCCCAGGACTGTTGCTAGGATTATGTTAGTATTTTTCGAGTGTTGAGAACAGTGCCTGATATTCTAGAAATATTAGTCATGTTACTGTTATTTCAGACCTAATGCATGAAATGGTTCTGGAGGAATCACTCACTTTCCCCAACAAAGCTGCTCATCTACTGGGAGCTATGTTGAAGGAAGTAGATGGACCCCAATTTTCAGGCAGATATATCCAGATGCCAAGTCCTGGACCAGAGTCCTTATCTTCCTTTTCCTTCCCAGAGATTGTTCTCTACGCTAGGAGCAGGAGTGATCCCAATGCTAAGGATAGGTCCTTCCAGGTTAAGGGTCAAGGAATAGGCACAGGATCAGAGAAATTAAACATCTGCTCTCCCCAGAATAAATACTAGAGTCACCTCCCTCTAGTGGCTGAGATAGTCAATTACAACTCCCCCAGCCAAGTGTAACTTCTTTTTTTTTAACATCTTTATTGGAGTATAATTGCTTTACAATGGTGTGTTAGTTTCTGCTTTATAACAAAGTGAATCAGCTATCTGTTGTAAAGAAAATAGAGACCAAGGTAAACGTAAGTGAAAAGTCCATTCTAAGCCAGTGGAGAGCAAGGCACAAAATAATAAACCAATTAAGTTTTTTCATAAAGAAATATTGAACATTTGCACAGTGTCATAATTATTAACCGTAGCATCACAAAAAAGAGCAACTTTAATTAAATGTAACCCCATTGTAGGTATTTAATACCTACTTCATTGTCCTCTAAGTACAGTGTAATCCACATGATAAATAGCTTTTTCTTTCCCTAAGTTTTTCTAATGGATTGGGCTCATTAGTTTACATAATCATCCCTAAAACTAGGACAGTGTTCCCACTGTCGCTGTGTAGTAAAATATTAATCCTACCAAACCAAATATTTGACATGATCTGTTAGGCTTGGAGTGTTTTCCTTAAACCATTAACTTCTCAGGGGTATGAGGAGACAGGGAAAAAAAGAAAAATACCACATCTTTCACTACAGTTGTGTTACATAAGGAATATATAACAAAGAGAACTGGATTTTGTTTAAAAGTACTGAAATCATTTTTTAGCAGTTTATGTCCTAAACCATTGCAGCGACTCAGACATCCAGCTCTTCTGAAAGATTCTGACCTTAAAAACACAATGCACCTGGTTCATCAGCATACACTATGTGCTGTATACTGATGAAACAAGGTTACAGCAAATAAAATGTAAAAGTGTGACTACTTTTTCATTTATAAATTCACTTAAGAAGGCTAAAAAATGTCAACCTACCAGATAAAGAATATCTTCCTGAAACAAAGCTCGCCTGTTTTTTTCACATAAACTTTATACACACACTTGACTTTAAAAAACTTTTTATAAAATACACCCAATTAAAGAGTGTATTTCATTTTTATTTTTGTTTGTTTCCTCCCACCCCTAAAGAGTGTATTTTTTTTCTCTCATGCTGTTAAGTACACCAACATCGAGAAATATTTTTTTAGCACATAAAGTACCATGAAGAATCTAGTAAATCTACACAATTTCATACTCACTTAAGATAACTGAGAGGTGTGTAAGAATACATACATGTGCATGCATATTTGCATGACGCAAAATATTGCGTTGGAGAAGGAAGAATATGAGTTTTAGAAATTTTTATTTGATACGGTGTCAATTCATCTAAGGAGCGATATTCTCTCAGCATGTGCACCCACAGGGCTAGAAATAAGCCGTGGAAAAGAAAAACTGATATGCACATTTACAGATTCTCTTTCTATACTAAAGATCAATTATTTCTCTGTTTAAAAACCAATGATCCTGGGGCTTCCCTGGTGGCGCAGTGGTTGCGCGTCCGCCTGCCGATGCAGGGGAACCGGGTTCGCGCCCCGGTCTGGGAGGATCCCACGTGCCGCGGAGCGGCTGGGCCCGTGAGCCATGGCCGCTGAGCCTGCGCGTCCGGAGCCTGTGCTCCGCAACGGGAGAGGCCACAACAGAGGGAGGCCCGCATACCACACACAAAAAAAAAAAAAAAAAAAAAACCAATGATCCAGACAAATCTAAACATACTCTTACCATACAATCCCCAGCAATTGCACTCCTTGGAATTTATTCAAAGGAGTTGAAAACTTGTGTGTCCACAAAAACCTGCACACAGATGTTTACAGCAGTTTTATTCATAATTATCACAACTTGAAAGTGATCAACATGTCCTTTAGTAGGTGAATGGATAAACTGTGGTATATCCAGCAATGGGATATCATTCAATGCTAAAAAGAAATGAGCTATCAAGTCATAAAGAGACATAGAGCAATCTTAAATGCATATTACTCCGTGAAAGAGCCAATCTGAAAAGGCTACATACTGTATGATTCCAACTAAGTGACATTCTGGAAAAGACAAAACTATGGAGACAGTAGTGGTTGCCAAGGGTTGGAGGCTGGAGGGAGGGGTGAAGAGAGGCAGAACACAGGATTTTTAGGGCAGTGAAAATACTCTGTATGATACCATAATGATGGATACACGTCATTACACATTTGTTCAAATCCATAGAATGTACAACACCAAGAATCAACCGTGATGTAAACTATTATGGACTGAGGTGATAATCATGTGTCAATGTGGGTTCATCGATTGTAAAAAATGCACCACTTTGGTGAGGAAGTCAGTAACAGGGGAGGCTATGCATGTGTGGAGGAGGGTGTATATGCTGTATGGGAAATCTCCGTACTTTCTCCTCAGTTTTGCTGTGAACCTAAAAGTGTTCTGCTTTAAAAAAAATAAAGTCAATTAAAATATTTTGAAAAAATTTGGCCTACATTTTAGGCCAAAGGATATCTATGACGATCGATAAATTATTCTTTTTAAAAAGACACCAAAAAACCCCCTATAATCCCTACAGCCCACAAAAATAAAGCCCAGCTTGGTCCAGTCTCCCGCTCCTGTCTCAGCACTTAACACGTTTTCCCTTCCGTTCAGTTCCCCACACTGTGCTCACCAGGAACCGTGCTCCCTGTGCTGTAACCACAACACAGGCTCTCAGCCCGCCCTATCTGCCCCTGCTGTGCCCTCTGCCTAGGAGGGGCTCCCCTGCGAGCTCTTCTTTCCTTCCTGATTGACATCTTTTCATCCTTCTACAGCCAAAGAGCATCTCCTCTGGGAGCTTCCCACTGAAACCGAATCAGACAGAATTAATCCTCTCTCCCCTTGTCTGTTAGCTGTTTTCAGTTAACTGTTTAATATGACAGTTAACTGTTTTCATGCTGGTCTTCCCTGAGGGAAGGTCATGGATCTTCCATCTTGGTAGCCCAGCCTCTGTTGTGAGGTCATTACTGGCAATCAATACGTGTTTGTAGGATGAATGACGGGTTCTACAATGTGTGTCTACACGAAGGTGGCTTCAAATCTCTTGGAGCAGGAGGAGGTACGTGAGTAAAACGTGAGGCCCAGGCTCCCCTTTTTGCTGTACTACTTACTGGAATTTTTTTTTTTAATATTTATTTATTTGGCTGCATTGGGTCTTTTTTTTTTTTTAATTAATTAATTTATTTTTGGCTGTGTTGGATCTTCGTTTCTGTGCGAGGGCTTTCTCCAGTTGCCGTGAGCAGGGGCCACCCTTCATCGCGGTGCTCGCGGCCTCTCCCGTTGCGGAGCACAGGCTCCAGACGCCCAGGCTCAGTAGTTGTGACACACGGGCCTAGCCGCTCCGCGGCATGTGGGATCTTCCCAGCCCAGGGCTCGAACCCATGTCCCCTGCATTGGCAGGCAGATTCTTAACCACTGTGCCACCAGGGAAGCCCCTACTTACTGGAGTTTTCACTACCATGTTAATACAGTGCTGATTTTTTTCCTAACTGGATTGTTTCTACTCCCCTCCCCATACACCACACCCTTATTCCATCTACCCAAACCTTATCCTTCCTCCAAGCCTGGCCTCCTATCTCACCTACCCTGAAGGCCTTTTTTCAGTTACACAGACATGCCCAGGCAGGCTCCAGGTTGAAGGAAAAGAAATAGGCTCAGTCGTAAAATCACTCCAGGACTACTGCCCACGTTAAGGCTGGCACTAAAGAGAAACCTGATTTGGTAACAGGGAAGGGAAAGACCTCAAAACTGATAGTTCTCAGGGATCTTGCCTTGACCAAGAGCTTGATTTTTCCAGGAGGAGGATCTAGTGCCCTTCAAGCTGTTGGGATCATAAAGGCCTTTGTCCCTTTATGAGGACAAAGGGACAAAGGCACCTGTATGCTACCTCCCACCCACCTGTCCCCACCCCGGACCCCTTAATTCCATGGCCTCTGTCTGGATCACCACTGGCCTGCCAGCATCACTCTACACAGGGGACAACTCTGCTGCTGAAACTGTTTAGTTTTACTTCTGTGAAACCGCTCACCTGGTTTTCCTCCTAATCTCCAGCCACATCTCCTCCAGCTCCTCCTTGACCTCTCTATCTGCGGTCTCTCATAAGCTGTCCTGGAGCCTCTTTTCACTAGGTGTCTTCATCACCTCCCCTTATATACCACCTACTGGCCTACAAGTCCCAGATTTGCTTCTCCAGACCTAACCTTTCTTTGGAATTCGGACTCCACATGGGTATTGCATAGATATCTCAAATTTAACATAAACAAAACGAAACTCGTGTTTTCTGCCACAAGCTGCTCCTCCTCAAGCCTTCCCCACCTTGGTAACCAGAACCACCATCTACTCTGTTACTCCAGCCAACAATCAAGAATCTGTCCTTGATTTTGCTTTTCCTTCAACCGCCCTCTTCCAACTCACCTGCCAGCAAGTCCTGTGCATCCTCCTCTAGAACATGGCCTGCCTGCCACCACTTCTCTCCAACCTCACCACTCACACTCTGGGCCACCCACCGTTATCTCTCCCCCCCATACCCCCCAGTGTCCCTCCCTACCACACCCTCCCCTTTGCCCATGTGGCTCTTCCTTAGATTTGCTCTTGCCCTGGGGGTCTCTCAACTTGGAATGCTTTCCCTTTGGTATTCTCATGGCTGGTGCCTTCTCGTCATTCTGGTCCAGCTAGAACGTTATGCCTTCAGAGAAAAAGAAGCCACCAGACCACCCTATTTAATTTCTCTGCAAATCACTTGTTGCTCTCCGATGTTTTTTTTTTGGATTTTATGCTTATGGTAGGCGTTTTTTTCCCCTGTCCCCATACCTCGCTAGGATATAAGCTTCCTGAGAGCAGAAACCTTCTCCATCCTGTTCCCTGCTGTGTCCTCAGAGCCTAGAACACAGCCTTGTCAGGGGCTGATGCTCAAAATGAATGAGTGCTGTATGAATGACGGTCAAGTCCAATGCCTATGTCTCCCGTGTGACCCCTCCACACTTTTGGCCAAAAGACTTCGGGATGCCTAGTTCAAGATTTCTCTGTTCTCTCCCCATTTACGCTTAATGATAATCTACACTCTATGCTCCATAATCTGATGCCATGAGTTAATCTTTGTACTTCTCCAGGATTTCTATCTTTAATAAGACTTCGCGGAAGGTATACCACTGGAATAGACCATCTCTCAATAAGTTGCAATATTACATTAAAAAATTACTCCAAGCCAGCCTCCCCCTCATCAGCTTCATAGCTATTATTTGCTAATCAACTTCTCTGTACTTAATCATCCACACCACTGAAAGATAAGCATTGACTTCTCTATTATATAGATGAAGAAACTGGGGCTCAGAGATACTATATAACTAGAATCAAGTCCCTTAAAGCAAGTGAAAAAGCCACATGAGCCTTGAAAATGGTAGGTTAAAACATCTCAGAGGGAGGTCTAGATATATTAAATGAAATAACTCTCTATTCACCTTTATATCAGCATCCCAAACTCCAGCTTCTGTCAAAATCATGGAAAAGATCAGATCCAGAGTCACACATTCGGATTTCTGGAACAAAGCTAAGCGGCAGCCACCTGCGGTCATGGAGAAGCAGCACTGCCACAACAAGTGACATTAACATGAGTGTCTCCAGAACTAAACGTATACATTGGCTTCACTTAGGGTCTCACTCACAAATGTTGCCATTTGTGACAGCACTAGTGACATTTCACATCCTCCTAATGAAGCAGCAGCATAGAGGTTTTGAGTGCACAGGAAAGGCTCACTGAAGGCTAGAACTTTAAACTGTGTCTCTACTGCTCCTATGAAATGAAGTTGGCTACACGGCCACAGCAATGCTCGCCACCAAACTCCCTTAATAAAAATGCTAAATTAAAGCCATAACTTTTGGATGAATGGGGGAGCATTCCTCGATACATATTTGAGTGTACTGCAAATTGATAGTAAAACTAAATCTAACTAGGCAATGAACCCTGTGTAGTTGGGGAAATTACTCACCAGCCAAAGGGCACCACAGCACAACAGTGGTTGCAGGCTGGCAAACTCCTTTGAGCAAACTGAAGATAGGCACTTTAATGAGGGAGAAAATATGAGCTAACAGAACCGTAGTCAAATCAGTTCCTACAGGAGGGAGAGCACATTAACTGATGTGCTGATACCGGCCGCCAAAAGATCAGCTAGAGAGAGCAAAAGGCTGTCCAATAAAGATGTTAAAAAAAAAAAAAAAACAGGTATTCTGTGATTAAAAACTTATGAGATCTAACATGTTTTACGACCATAAATGCTGATTATTATTTTAATAAAATAGCATGATGACAAATGTTAAAAAAAAAAAAAAAAGCAAGATGCCATCACGAAGCCAAGACAGCCCAGGGTGTGGGCTTAAGCTGCAATATGACATTCTCAAGGGGAATAAGACTTTTGTTCCTCATGTCAGCTCTTTAAGTGATTTTTATTGATGTCACTTTTTTAGGACCTGCTAGCTCTCCCTGACTACCAACAGGAGATTCCAATAGATTGTCATGATGTCTTCAGATATACACACTTTGATAAATAATAAAAATTTCCTGTCATCCTTAAATACTCTTTTTTGGACATAATTTTCCTACCTATGCAGGTAATGGTGTCCAGACGCCTTCATATCACTCGACTGCAACCGCATCTCTGAGTAACCCTCACACCAAGAGAGATGCTTTACCAAACCCTGATTAGAATCAACTTCAGCCCCCTTAAGACAAATGGAGATTCTTAAGGCGAGTGTGCACACATACACATGCACGCATACACAGTGACGTCCTGGTACAGGATGGGATAAAGATGCTGCTGCTATAAGGGAAAAAGAACATTTCACCTGCAGAAAGGTGGGATGTACTAGATGATCATACAAGGAGAAACTAGGTCCTGGCCTTGCCATTTTCTAGTTTAAGACACTCTGAATGGTAACTTAACCCCTGTACATCCTGATTTCCTCACCTATAAAATGGGAATAACACTGCTGAATAACCCCACCTGTTCTACCTATTCCCACAAAGTGGCGGACTCAAATTATGTGAGGCTGCCTCAAACATTACAAAGAAATAAATGATGGGATAAAGTTCAAACAAATAAACAGTAAGAATGACCTCACTGGGCTTTTATGAGGAACCAAGTAGAGTCTGTATGTGAGAAGTGTCCTTTAAATTGGAGAGCTCTGTACAATTACTGAGCCAAACTGATCTTGGCAGAGATGCGGAGTTTTTAATGCTTCTCCAGAAGCAATATCACTGCCCAGCCCTCAGAACCAAAGTGGGTCAGAGAGTCTCTTGAAAAATGAAGTCCCAAAATTAGCTGGGGCAAAAATGAGGCTGGCCCTAGACTCCCTTATCTTTCAAAAACCCAAATCAATTTATAGGGTGACAGAATGCATGCTCTCCAAATACAAGTCAGGAATTATTATTATTTTTTTTAAGAAGCATCTAAAGCTTCTGGTCAATTTCTATCAAAATGAACCCAATGCTACTATGCCAATTTCACAACACACTTTCCATCGGCAAATCTATGGCATAGGTGCTGTTGCCACCCCATCCTATCCTCGTTCCTATCATTAACACAGTAAGTACTGCTGACTGATTATGTAGTTTTTAGCCACTAAGCCCCCAGTTGAGCCTCAGAATCCTTCTTAACACGGAGTTCTGAGTGCCTCTTACACAAGAGTAGTTGAAAAGAAGCATTCCTTAGTAGCCACCTCTAGAATAGAGAAATGAGCAAATGACATAGTCAAATGGCTTTCCAAAATAAATATTTCTATGTTGGGCTGATAACTTCCAACAAATAAAAGTATCAATATTAAATAATTTCCTTCATCAGATCAATATTTTCAGCTATTCTAGGTAACATTTTGCAAGTCCCTCACACTAGAAGGCTTAAAAATAAGCAACGCTCCTCAAACTTGCACGTTCTGTTATATTATGTAGAAAAGGCAGCAGGTTACACAATTTTCCCTTTAAAGTTTCTCTGTCCCCCCAGTGATCTCTTCCTCACTCAACTGCACAGAGCTTGGGGTCTCAGTCCAGGGCTATTTTTTCTTTAGTATAGTCCTTGTTCTTTCTTGAGAAAAGAACAGCAGCCTGGCCAACAGCTGCCCCTGCAGTCTAACTCCACAGGTGAGAGGGAGAGACACTTCTGTCACTGTTAGAACTCAGGTCCTCACTGGCATCATAAAGAAGGAACTTTTCCACGGGCTTCTGGGGGCATCTCTAGGGGTCTAGAGGCTGGGGATCCAAATTGGAACTTCAGGCTATTTAGGTGTTTCTCCATTTGGTACATTAGGCTCACTGTCGGTTAGCTGGACTCAAGACATCTCGGTTGCAGGTTGCAGCCAGAACATGTCTCCTCAAGGTCAGCCCTTGTTTTCCTAACTGCGAACTGCTCGCTGTTTTTCCTTCGTTGAGACCCAAACCACAGGGACACGAAGCAAGGCAGATTCTGCAGAGCATCTACCTGCCACCAGCAGCCCGACAGAGGCCTTGGTGACTCAGCCGATGTATCCCACACCGCCATGCTCATCACACACCGAGTCCTGGAAACAAATCCCAGCTCCAGGATGCTGCTCCTCCAGCAGCACACAGGATGTTTCCACTCAGCCGTTACGTCCTCATTTTCACATTCGACGTAACTACACACACCTAAAAAGTGAAATTGTTAACTCCCCAACTTATTTTTCTCCTAATTCCCTATTTCTCTCTGAGCTACCACAATTCCTTCGGTCCGCATCCCAGCTGGTCCTGTTGACTCTTCTTCCAAAACGCCCGTCACATTCTTCCTTCCCTTTATCAATACTGTCTTTCTAGATCTGTTTTTTTTTTAATTATTTATTAATTTATTTAATTTATTTTTTGGCTGCGTTGAGGCTTCGTTGCTGCGAGTGGGTTTTCTCTAGGTACGGTGAGCGGGGGCTACTCTTCATTGCGGTGCGCGGGCTTCTCATTGCGGTGGCTTCTCTTGTTGTGCAGCATGGGCTCTAGGCGCGTGGGCTTCAGTAGTCGTGGCTCGTGGGCTCTAGAGTGCAGGCTCAATAGTTGTGGCGCACGGGCTTAGTTACTCCACGGCATGTGGGATCTTCCTGGACCACGGCTCGAACCCGTGTCCCCTGCACTGGCAGGTGGATTCTTAACCACTGCACCACCAGGGAAGTCCCTCTAGATCTGTTCTTGATTTTTCCTTTTTCTGTGCTTTGCTTCCTCTCCTATATTCATACTATGCTTCTCCAGTGCAGACATCTTACTAAAGTCCCATTTTCCCGGTTAAAAAACCTCAGACATGGTCCACATTGAGAAAAATAAAACCTAGGTCTCGTAGACTGGCATGTGAGACACTCTACAGTCTGTGCTCAACCTTTCTTTTCCACGAAATTCCTTCTATCCACACTCCAGGTAACTCAAGCTCAAAGACAAGCTGGCTTACTCCCCATTCCTGATCACATGTCCATCATCCCTTTCACTCCTATTCCTGGCTCATCCCCGATGACCTTCTCTCCTTTCACTTACTTTGCTCCTAATCAACTTTCTTGGTCCAGTTCAAACCCTGCTCCTGAATGCCTAAATCCTCTGGCTGTACCACTTACGTGACCTTCGTAACATAACCCTTTACATTTACAGGTGTCTAGGCTGAACTAAGCTGTTACTCAAAACCAAAATAAGTTCCGAGAAAATCAGAACACCTCTTCTTGATATCTCCCATGGCATTAGCAGAGCAAACCAATCAGAGTTGGTTCCATTTGCTGACTGACTGATATGCTGCAACTTACAAATAATTTTAAGATGACTTCCTAAGGACTGATTTTAGAATACAGAATAAACCAGAAATGGGTGCACTTTAGGTCTTGCCTTCCTTTAATAAACCTTATTCTCATTACCATAACTCACCCAAGGGCTACCCAACGTCAGACGAAACTCTTAAGAAACTACCATTTTTGAAGGGAAGAGGAAAACAGGTAAGTTCATTTTATGTAAAATAAATGGAAAAACTTTGTTTTTTTTTTTGTTGTTTTTTTTTTTTTGTGGTACACGGACCTCTCACTGTTGTGGCCTCTCCCTTTGCGGAGCACAGGCTCCGGATGCGCAGGCTCAGCGGCCATGGCTCACAGGCCCAGCCGCTCCGCGGCATGTGGGATCTTCCCAGACCGGGGCACGAACCCATGTCCCCTGCATCGGCAGGTGGATTCTCAACCACCGCGCCACCAGGGAAGCCCCAAAACTATTTGATTTTAATACTGTGTTACACTGATCACAGTAACTGCAAAGTATATCCTCTCTCATGTTCATTCATAACCACACTTACAAACGTGTACATATCATATAATAACATAGTGTCTCAGAATAAGCAAGCAATATAAAAATGTGTGTGCTTTTACAGGAACCTACACAATGGATTCTATAGTAAAAAATAAGATCCACTTGGAAGCTCCAAAGAAGCAGAGAATAGAAGTGAAAATGCCTTTGGAGACAGGACAACCATAGAGTTCAAGTGCTGAGTTCAAATCCTCTTTAGTCACTGCCATTTTACTGGAACGCACAAAATTAAGCAAACACTGACAAAACAATAAAATGCATTTTCTGTCAGACTCTTTCAGTTCTGTTTTCACAAAAGAATGTAACATCAAATGGAACCTCACTTATTTCAATAGCTGTCGTAATTTATAATCTTTTTTCCTTCTGGAAAGAGACAATGCCCATTGTAAGCTGGAAGTATAACCTGATTGATCATTAAGGTGGAGGACAGTGACTCATACCCGTGAAGCTATAATGAGGGATCTGTGAGTCCAAACACTGCCAACAGCCTGAATAAACAAAGCCACACACAGAGGCACTAGTATTTTTATTTTTCTCAAATGTCTGTAGCTGTTGTCGTGATCAATAAATTAGAAAATATTAAATGTCCTGAAATTCACAGTCACTTTCTGCTTTCTATCTTTTCTTAATCAAGAGATACATTCAATCAAGGGATTGTATGGGATGTTCTACAAAAAGCCTGACATTAAAAAGGATCCCCAGAGCAATAAAGGTGAGACCATCTATACCAGATCCCTGATGCTGATCCCGTAAGTCATCCAATGCCACACAGATCTGGGGCTTTTCAAGCTCTCTGGCTGCTGCTGGGCTCTGTGCAAAGTCTATAAAAGTCAGCTCCTTTTATAACTCCCATCATGATAGAAGACTATAGATGCAAATGAGTTCAGGATGGCGGTCAGTGGCTACTAAAAGAATAAATAGGGTGCTCCATAGGATACTCTAATAAATAGAGTATCCATACTCTATTTATCTCACACTGAGCTAAACAGATAGCCCATACAACCAAGGTTGCTAGGTAGCGCTCTAAGGTAACAGGTAAAGGATGGATAAACCAAAACACATTATAATCATCACACACAGAATATCTGGATCTACACTGTGGGAATGCTAACCATCCAGATCCCCCTGCTGGATGCCACGGTCTAGGGACTCCCCCCGCCTGGTTCCTGAGCGAGCCCGCAGGATCCTCTTTATTAAACACGTGGCTTCGTTCTCCTACTGTCTCTGCACAGGCAGTAGCATGGGATTATCATCGCCCTATTATTGTTATCACACTTCAGTCAAGCTGTTTCCTTGTTTGCTTCCCATACACAGCTGAAAGCTCCCTGAGGGGAGGGATGGAATTCCATTTATTGTCATCTTCTCCCGACCACACCTGGCTCTCAGAAGCAAAATGACTGCTGAATGAACGAAGGCACACGAAGCCCCATCATCAGGGTAAGTAACAGGAGCAGCAGTGCAGGCCAAGACTCCTAGAGCACAGATGTGTAGCAGGGCTTCCAACAGGAGAATGTCAATGGATGCCAGGGAGAAAAAGCGAGCCAAAGCAAGCACTTTGCAGTGGGCTGGAACTGCAGCTCTTGCTGTGGCTTTTATCTGGAGCCTTGTGCAGGCTTACCCAGATCCTATTGCCTGTAACATGTCAGGAAGCCACCACATACATGAAAACTGAAGAGGGAAAGATCCATGAGATGGGACTAAAATGCACCGTCAACCAGACAGCAAGGGATTCTCTCCTTTATGCAAATACAAACACATGGACACACATGCTCAAAGGCATCCACAGTCTGGAAGGCTAAAACAGCACTGGAAAGAGGGAATAAGTCCCCTGGGCTGTGGGAAATAGGCTGGTCATCTTCCAACTCTTTAAGAATCTTTACCCTTTAGGGATGCCCTTGGGGTTGAACCTCTCTCACATCTGTCCCCGATCTCTCTGGCCACGGTGGTCTGTCTCTTTTATGAACTATCTTTACGAGCAGTCTGTGTTGTTCGCTGGTTATTAAGTGAGGCAGGTGCCAGAGTGAAAGGAGCCCTGGACTAAGAATGAGAAAAGCTGGTTCGAGTTACATGACTCCCTCAGCCCCTGGTCCTTCTTCAGTGAAACGGAGATAGAAGGCTCCGATACATGGCTCTCACAGGGTCATTTGAGGGTGAGAGAATATATAGTTTACCATTATATTTGGTTTCTATGGCTGCAGTAACACTACCACAGACTTGGTAGTTTTAAACAATGGAAATGTATTCTCTCATAGTTTGGAGGACAAAAGTCCAAACTCAGTATCAATAGGCCCAAGTCAAGGTATGAGAAGGCCATGCTCCCTCGGGAGGCACCAGGGGAGAGTCTGTTCCTTGCCTCTTCCAGCTTCTCGGGGAGTCAAATCTCCTTCAGCGCCTGTGTTAGGATACTTGGGTTTGGATTTATGACCCACAGGACAATCCAGCATAATCTCTTCATCTCAAAACCCCTAAATGAATCACAACTGCAAAGGCTCTTTTTCCAAATAAGATAATATTTACTGGTTCCAGGGATTAGGATCTGATATATTTGGGGTCACCATTCAGGTCACTACACCCATCAACTACATTAAGTGTCAGAGTACAATTCTTGCCCCATATTCTTTTCTTAATTCTCATCATCAAAGCTAGGACAGAAATTCTTTGAGGATAAGAACAACTCATACTTTGCAAGTCCCATGAAGGTTTTTAAGGTATTATTTGTTCATATAGAAAATAAAGCCCTTATTCTACTTAATTTTTAGTTCCCAGCATTAGATCCCATGTAAAAATTCTAACATAGTGTCAAGTGTCTCATTTTTTATTTCTAAAATAGCCAGACCTTCTGTTCAGAGAAGCTGGGGAAAAAGGAATTGCATTGTAGATGCTTCCACTGTTACTGCCAAGTGCCTTGCATTGAGTGTCATTTGTGATGCGCTGTTAGTGAAAATCGTTCTGAATTATCACCAGAATCCAAAGGCAGGAGAGCTACTAGAAGTAAAATTGCCATAAACGCCAGACGAATGAGTGTGAACTCCACGCAGCCTGATCCATCTCAGTGTCAAGAGGAGAAAAGCAGCAGCTTCCAATCTGGAAGAGCTCGATGCAGGCTCAAGATGGGGGTAAATCCATTCACTCATTTCTTTTCAACAAATATTTGTTGAGGACGCACTGTGTACCAACACTAGGGACCCAGTGGTGAGCAAAATAGGCAGATCGTTGTCAATTTAAAAGTTTCCTTCTAGTTGGGTAAAATAAACAACAAACAAACAAACATATGTTATATACTGAGTGGGGATACACACCAAAGGAAACATCATGAAGCAGGGTTGGGGGAGCAGGCTGGGGCTCTCCACGAGGGGTGGGGAAGGTCTCTCTGTTGCACTGACATTTAGTTCAGACATTAAGTGAAGCAGAGATCAGGTGATTGGGGACCAGGAGGGACAGTGCTCCTCTAGCTGCTCCGATCAGCTAGAATAGCTTGTTGTACCAGAAAATGCACTGCTCAAAGACCAAGAGGATAATGTCAAAAGGACCCAGGAGTCAGCTTGAATGGCTTCCCTCTGATTGATCTGGGGACACCCTGACCAACAAAAAGAGGAATGGTGGTCACGGATCATTACACACCAAATATAGGTTATCTATTTTATTCTTTTAAAAAATGCATGAATTAATAATAACATTCCTAAAAATGCGGGGAGAGAAAGGAGGAAAATTTCTTCTGTAACAGAAAAACACCAGCTAATAACAGAATTAGAAAACTGCCATTTGACAAACAGCAATATAATAACTGAGTCAAGCAAGGTCACTGATGAATGTAAAAACCATTGGGTAAAATTTTGTTGAGAAAAGGATATTCATGCGAACTCAAAATGCTGCTCCAGAGATTACTTAATAAAGCAGAGGGCGTAAAACCACAAGGGAAAGATCTGGCAGGCACCAGATTTTGGGCTTCGTAACATGATGCTATGGGTAAGACATCTTCACCTGATCTTTTCAAGTATGTTTAACCTGAATCTAATGATGAAGAAACCATCAGATAAACTGAGATTGTGGGACAGTCAACAAAATAGTTGTCCTGTATTCTTGAAAAATGTCAATATTATGAAAAGATTAAAAAAAAAACCCTAAAAGTGTTCTAAATTAAAGGAGATTAAAGAGATATGACAACTAAATGGAATATATAATCTTTAACTGGATTCTGGATTTAAAAAATTCAACTCTAAAGAACTTTTAAGGGGATAATTGGAGAAATTTGATATGGACTGCATATCAGATAATATTGTAATCATTTTCAACTTGGGAGTATAATAATGATATAATGTTTTGATTTGCATTTCTCTAATGATTAGTGATGATGCTTTGTAACCACCTAGAGGGGTGGGATAGGGAGGGTGGGAGGGAGACGCAAGGAGGAGGAGATATGGGGATTATATGTATATGTATAGCTGATTCACTTTGTTATACAGCAGAAACTAACACACCAGTGTAAAGCAATTATACTCCAATAAAGATGTTAAAAAAAATAATGACATAATGATGTTATGGTTATTAAGGAGAATGTAATTGTTCTCAGGAGATAAATATTGGAGTATTTAGGGGTGAAATGTCTGAATGTCTGCCAATTACTCTCAAATGGTTCCGCAAAAACAAACCAACCAACAAACAAAACCCCATTTCTTTTAATATATATATGGGCTAAAAGGGAAGGAGGCAGGAAGATAAAGCAAATGTGGCAAGTGTTAACTGATGAATCAAGGTGAGCATGGGTGTCGACTGTACCATTCTTCCAACTTTTTTCATAGGTTTGGAATTTTTTTAAAAGGGTAGGGGAGAAAACTCTAGGAACAGGAGACAAAAAGCCCGTGGCACAAACATGCTTGGAGTGGTCAAGAAAAAGCAGAGTCCAATGCAGCCAGCAGGAAATGAATGAGAGGCAGCACCAAGTGGGTCATGGAAGATGGGAGGGCAGCCACTGGAAGGCTCTGGGCAGAGAAGTGACTGACACGACAAAGACCAATCTGACAGCCTGATGGAGAATGAGCCTAGGAGGACAAAAGTTGAACTGAAGCCGGGGGGACAAGATAGGAGGCTGCTACAGAAATCCAGGGATACGACTTTTTGACTCAGAACTTACGATTGAGCCAAGTTCACATTTTACATAAAGAGGAAAAGAAAAACAATTCCAATACCATTTTAGGAAAATAAATGTTCTCTCACTTCGGAGTATCCCCATATTGCTTTACTAACTGGACCCAGTAATAGTTCACATTGAAAAGTAACAGTTCATATTGTCATGGATAAAGTAGTAGAATAGCATAAGAATCCATGAAATTGAGCTCATCTCCTTTTCACTTGGGATCAAGAGTACAGCTGTCCCATTTTCATAATATCTCATCATTGTCATGTTCCATTAGCATATGCAACATCCTCCATACAAAGGTCAGGTTTTGCAGTTCCTTTTGAATGCTGGGTTTCTAAGAACAACATGAAGATAATAATAATAAAACAGAATGCTCAGGTTGGAACTTTTCACAAACGTTATCTAATTAATTCTTATAACACCTCCAAGAGGTATTATTATCCCCATTTACTGCTGGAGCAACTTGAGAAATTTTTTTTAAATTCTGCATTTGTATCACTCCTCTTACTGAGACACCTCTGAGCTTCACATTGTCATCACCATCTTTTGCTTTCAAAGAATATCACAACTTAATTCTCTTATCAACAGGGTGGGTGTTAATGGTTGTAGCCACATTTTAAGAGTAGGAAATAAGTTTTGAAAAATGACGTGAAATGTCTTTTTCCTAGTCTCAAAGCAATGCAGTAACAAAATGGAACATACAGCAGCACCCCCCCCCATACACACACACACACACACACACACATACAGCAAAGTACTTTTTTCATTTGCCCCAAGATGATCTAGTAATTGAAAGATAACTGCTATAATTTCAATGTATTCTAAAACCAAAATTCAAAGTTTAGTTAAGTAAAGAAGTCACAGTATTTGGTCCAGGAAAACTATGTAATAACAAATACTTCTGAGTGATGAAGGCCAAATGAGTCTCTAATGGTGGGTGGTACAAAGGAGTTTCCAGGCTCCTTGTACTTGGGGTGGGGCTGAAGAGGCACATCTCCTAATAGGGTTCAAAGGGTCTGAGACCATCACAGCAATGGTGAGACACTGTCTCCCCAGGGCAGAAGCAGGCCAGCCCTGGCTGAGGGAACTGGGCAGAGACTGCTCAGGATAGAGCAGCGGTAGATATCAGTGCCTTGGGGGCCCATGGCCTGATTTCCAAATGAAATCAATTTAACCTTCATTGCATCACTTAAGCTCTGTCTAAAATAAAACTTTTTAAAAAAGAGAAATATAGGGCGCCACAATTCAAAACATGCTCCCCAGTCCCATAACCACACTCTCAACAGAGGACTGAAAAATTTACTTGTATGGTGAACCAAGCAGAGGAACTCCAGTCAGAGTAACAAAATCACCTTCCCTGTAAATAGCATATTCTACTTGGAATGCAAATTTAAAATGACTGCAAACTGGAATGCGTTCAAGTAAAGTGGAGACAGTGCAACCTTCTGCTGTAGAATAAAAGTGAGGGCTCTTCCCCCAGAGGCCTGAGTTTGAACCAGATCAAGCCTCTTTCTAGACATTGGCAAGTGGGTACATTTTATTGTTCAAACATGGAGGGCTTGAAAGTGAAAGGGGACACTTTTGATAATCACACTGGCCTAGGAGGCATCAACGGAACCGAACCTGGGCAAACAGAGATGTGTGGTCACTACAGATAAGTCTGTTTCTCTGGGTCTCAGTTTTCACATCTGTCAAATGTGAAATCGTCTTCCTGGACTCACGGGCCCGGTGTGAGGACTATAGGAGTTAATGTATGGGAAGCACTAAGCACAGCACCGGGCAGGTAGCAGAAGCCAAGGCCCCTGAAAGGCTCTCACGGTCTGGCCGTGGAGGCACCTACCCCTGCAGAAACGAAGGCTTTGAAAGGACTAACGTGTTCCAGGGACCCAGTGCGACGCGAAAGCTCTGTTTGACATCTGACCTCACAAAACCTCATCCCCTAGGCTTGATAACTTTATAACAGGTGAGTTTGTATTATCAGTTCAGAAAATAATAAATTCCAGAAAAAAAAAATCAAAGGAAAGCACCTAAACGTCTTCTGCAATAAGTTTATTATATTCACACTTCCCCATTACGGCACATCGGTCTACTCCCTGCCCCCTCACCTATCCCCCACTTGGAGTACCACAGATGCATCATCTCATTCTCCCTTCTTCGGATTCTTCCAAGAAACAGAAGCCTCCAGCTGGTGGCCCCTGCAGAAACCACGGTAGCCGAGAGGAGCACTAAATGGCCTGTCCACGCCTCCCCTGCCACCCCTCCAGTGACACCTGAGGCCCCAGTTTTCCCACCTGTGCCCAGCCCACGCCCACAGGACCAGCAAAGTGTTCACAACTGTGCCAATCTCTGCTTTGCAGAGCCATTCCGTGGAGTGCCTACACTAAACAGACCCGGTCCCACACGACAATTCAAAAATAAAACTCACGGATGCACAAGGCAGTTCATCAGACCATCACATTCACAAAAGCACCGGAACTGGTGTCTGCAGACTATGAAAAAACTGCCATCTGGTACCAGCTTCTTCAGATTTTTTTCAATACTCTTCACAAAGTGAAGTGGAGAAAACAGAGAATAAAAAAGACAAATGGTCCTGCTCATCCTACAAAAGTCAATGAAACTAAAAGGGTTTAGTAGTCAGTTGACTTTCCCACACTTACAGGAGTCCCATGAAAAGGAGATGCAAGTAAGTTCATTTGTATCCTTTTTTAGATTTCACAAATAAGTTATCTATGATATTTGTCTTTCTCTGTCTGGCTTACTTCACTTAGCATGATAATCTCTAGGTCCATCCATGTTGCTGCAAATAGCATTATTTCATTCATTTTTTATGGCTGAGTAATAGTCCATTTTAGATATGTACCACATCTTCTTTATCCATTCATCTGTAGATGGACACTTAGGTTGCTTCCATGTCCTGCTATTGTAAATAGTGCTGCTATCACACTGGGGTGCATGCATCTTTTCGAATTATGTTTTTCTCCAGATATATGCCCAGGAGTGGGATTGCTGGATCATATGGTAGCTCTATTTTCAGTTTTTTAAGGAACCTCCATACTGTTCTTCATAGTGGCTGCACCAATTTACGTTCCCACCAACAGCGTAGAAGGGTTCCCTTTTCTCCACAGACATAGAAAACAAACTTATGGTTACCAAAGGGGAGCAGTGGAGAGGGATAAATTAGGAATCTGGGATTAAAATATACATACTACTATATATAAAATAGATAATCAACAAGGACCTACTGTATAGCACAGGGAACTATACTCAATATCTTGTAATAATCTATAACAGAAGAGAAAGTAAAAAAAAAAAAATATATATATATATATATATATAACTGAATCATTTAACTATACACCTGAAACTAACACAACATTGTAAACCAACTATATTTCAATAAAAATTAAAAAAAGGAGGCACAAAATCACAGCATATTGCCATGTATTTGGTAAATGCTTATTATGTCTGCCCCTCACCATGGCAACAAGTGGAGTGAGGGGGGATTCGGGCAGCTGTGGACACCCAGTAACCTTTCTAGCAGCAGCAGGACAAATGGACAAGCTCTTGGCAAAAATTGGACTAGATGACCATCATCCCCAATGCCCTCCTCTGCTAAAGTATCCTCTACCTGTCCTTCCTACCGACTTTAGGACCACCACAGGTCCCATTCTTGCTAAGAGAAATGTATCCCACTAAATGCCTATAAGCTATTATTCTTATTCTTGGGCAAGGTAGGTGAAGACAGTGAAGGTCCATGAAGTTCATGACTTGCCCAAGGTCTCAAAGCTTGCATGTGCTGGGGGCAGTGATCAAGATTCAGGCACCATACTGCTAGTATTTTGGGGTCCCATACTCAACTCCTCCAGGGCCGGTCAGGTAACAGGAATGAAAGGAGCCAGCCAGGTGGGGTCTGCAGTACACTGGGGAACAGGAGCCCCATAGAACAAGGGCAGCAGTGGCCCAGCCCTAGGCAAGACTAGAATCACACCATGAGAGAACACAGACTCAAGGAAGGGCTTCTGTTTTTACAAAGCAGCCCCCAAAGTCCCCAATTAAAACTCTCTTGCTGCTTCAAAGCACCTTCAACGACAAGAGTTAATTGATTTTATGAAGTATCTGCTATATACCAAGTACTGTTATAGGTGTCAGGGAGATGGAAGTAGCAAAATAGACAGGCCTCCACTCCGTGGGGCTTACATTTAACTCTCTTTCATTAAAGAGACTTAGCCTCTTCAGCATGTCATCTGCTGTGACTTCAAGATTATTTTCTCTGCCCCTCACCATAGCCAGGTACAGTTGCTAATATACTCTAAGGTTTACCTTTCTATAATAATGCCTTTCTACTCTCTCCTTGAACTTTTATTTACAATTAATACGTGGTCAGTTTTTACATTTTGAAGGTTATAATTTAATGCTTATGGCAGCATCAAAATGCATGCCCTACCTCTCAAGGTGTCAGCACCATTCCCAGAGCATCCATCCTATGTAAGAGTGAGCCATGTCGTGAGCACAGGTAAAAACATCAGACCAGGCTGGAGTCCCAGGGAATCACATTCATTCCATCCATACACACTTAAGAAGCCTCTACTATGTGTGTCAGGCACTATTTTAGGCTTTGTGGATACATCTGTGAAACAGACAAAAAAAGAAATCCTTGTCCTCGTGAAGTTTATGGCACAATGGCAACAGTCTTCTCTGAAACTAGTACTGAATCCTACCAGCTGTGTGGTGTGTGTGATTTCAGTCCCAGCTGAAACAGAGAGATGGGGATTTGGGAGGGGAAAGGAGAAGAAATGGAATAGCCACTCCACTGCTACCTCTGGCCTAGCTGTGTGTCCACCATCTCGAGACTCCAGAAACCAAATGGGGAGGTGAACAAAAGGATGGATTAAGTAAAATAGAAGGAGCGCAGGAAGTGCAGCAGATGCTCTAATGGTTGCCATCCACTCAGAAGTTGGGGCATGTGATGAAAATGCAAAAGAACATCGCTCCATCAACAGCAATGCGGTCCCTGAGGAAGGGTAGCCAGCCTCCAGCTGCTTACTGGTCCCTACTGAGGTCGAGGCCTGCCAGGTGCCAAGAAAGATCCTGAGAATGTAAAATGAGGGAGCTTCCTTTGGAATCTTGCTATCTAATAATCACAGTCCAGATTACGAGCTGGCCTGGGTCACATCCACATTACCCATGAAGCACTGGTGTCATCATTATATGAAACAGTCACTAAATTGAAGTAAATTTATTAAGTACTGGGGATTGTGGAAATTCTGAGTGGCTATGGTTGCCTCAGAAGGGAGAAAGGGAAGGCATATATAAATTCCACTCAAGGTTTTTAAGATGTTTTCTATCACGCTGATATGGATAAATGGATATTCGGGCCATGTTTTTTTTTTTTTTTAAGCTTGTGGACAAACTGTGTTTTGCCTTTCTCTCTCCAGCCCTGCTGCAAGACCAGAATGTCAGAATTTCAGGATGAAAGGGCATTTGGGAATAATGTGGTTGAATTCTACAAGTTCTACAACTTTCCAGGTAAGTGGGAACTTGGCCTTCCTGGGAGATTTCCAGTGGTGTGAAACTGATGGTCTGATGATCTGGCCCATTCTACACTCTGAAAGCTTTCTTAGAAAATTCTTCCCCTCATACGGAGCCAAAATGTGCCTTGCTATAGCCTCCCCGTAGCAGTGTAAGGTTACACTCCTGAGACATACTCAACTAAATTTACATTTCATTTAGCAGCTGAGCTGCCCCAAAAGCTACAGATCTCTCATTTCAGGGCAACTCTCAGGAAGCCCGTGGAGATGGAGGGTAGGAGGGTAACTCCCATCGCAGCACAGCCTGCCTCCAGGGCTTCACCATGAAAGGAACAGAATATTCCACTGCCGCATTTAGAAACTGTGTGTGTCAGCACCTCAAAAGGGCACGGACACTGTCAATGCTCTCACCACCATCACTCTCCCGGACCTTCAACCCCCACTCATAAAAAGGGAACAAGAAGAAATCTGATCCATCACAATCAATGGAAGAAAAAAAATTCTAGGCAGGGATGCAATAAATGCTTTTCTGTGGTAATAGCATGAACCCATTTGGAATCTCTACCATGCACATTAGACCACATCTGGGGGCACACTGTTGGAGACACCCAACTCCAGGCGGCCAACCAGCTATCTCTACCTAGAGATGCCTCAGTGTGGTCAAGACCAAACTCATCATTTCTGTAATTTTTCTCCCTCTCCAATTGTCTCTCTTGGGTTTTGCTCAGTTAATGCTAGAAATCTGAGTGTCAATCATTCGTTCACAACTATCCACTGAACACCTACTGTGTGCACCTTTCTTTCAACCTCTGTAACAAAGATTGTTATCTATTTACCAAACTCATTTCCTCTGTTTTCTGGACACAAGGAAGCTGTATTTTCCAGCCTTCCTTGTCCTTAGGTGTAGTAGAATACTAAATTCTAGGCAGTGGAACGGGAGTGAAAGTAATGCATGCCATTCTCAGGTCTGGCAATGCACCATCTCTCGTGCTCTTTCCCTTTTCCACCAGCTGCAGTGATGGCCAGGGCAACCTTAAAGGCCATGTGTTGAAGACCCCCCTACCCCAGATCCCTGAATGACTGTGTGGAGTGGATCCTCTCCACACTCTTGTTCTGTGAGTGAGAAATACAATTCCATTGTATCGGGGCCAACTGTATGGTGGCTGATTTGTAAGCAGCACTGTAATCAATACATCTTCTATTTCCAGTTCACTCATTCATTCGTTCTTTAATAAACATTTTGCAAACACTTAACTACATTCCAGGCATTGAGAAAGGCACTGGGGAAATAAATATGACTAAAGAAGGTCACAAAGTCTACCTAAACTGGATAATTTAAACCCCATATAAATGATCCCATGGCAATGTGTCTGTCTTAAGTTAGTCACAGTGGAAAGATCTGAGACTTCATTTTGAATCCTAGGCTAGTTAAGCCACTTAAATATCTAAATGTGTTAGCATCTTCATCTATAAACAGAAGCAATATTCCGTCCTGCCTAGGGTCAGGTGGATTAAATTGAAAAAGATAGAAAGCTTTCTGTCAACTATCAAGTTCTCTGCAATTTTTAATTTAATTCACTACAATTGTCCTAATCCAGGACCTGTTATTCATGAAATGTCATACCAGCATCCTCATTGGAGTTTCTACCTAAAATTCTATCTATTCCTAAAGAATAGATTGGTAAAGGTAAATTTTCCCAGTCTGAGCTTGGATTGGTCATTTCCTTTTTTCAAAAAAATCTTCCAATACTCTGGAATGCTTACAAAATGCTAAAAGCCAAACTTTTTAGCTCAGTATTCAAGGCCCTACATAGCATGGTCCCAAATTAATGTATAAGTTCTTATCAAACTCTGTACAAGTCCATGCTTTTCTTCTACCTCACCCACCCTATCTTCTAGCCATGCACACCATTTCTACAATGTGCCACACTCTCTCACCTCCTTGCCTTTGTTTTATTCTTTGTCTGGTTTTGTTCTTTACAACCATCTCTCCCCATTGAAACCCCCCCCCCCCATTTTTCATGGTTCAGCTCCAATATCACCAGTTCTAAAAACATCTCTCTCCAAAAACAGTTTTCAGAACCTCATCCTCCTCTGCACTACCACATCATTTACTCTGAGTCTCTCTTCTCCACTATTGATAACACCTTTATTTCGAATAGCCTATCGTCTTTGGGAAGGAAAAAGAAGAGGAAATGTGAGCATTTAATAAAGTCATGTTACACTGAAGAAAAAAGTTCAGAAGACAGTCCAATTACTTGTGGTTGGATTACCAAAAATAGACTAGTTACAAGAGTGATGGAATTCTCTGGATTGTCAAAAAACTCTTTCTATGCTTTAGGATCTGTTATATTCAGGGGGTGCTTTATAAAAGCTATTAGTGGAACCTTCATGTTGAAAGTACTTTTAAAATAATAAATATAATCCCATCGGCAGAAGAGTAGAACCAGAGTTCAAAGTCGTTCGTTCATTTCCCTAGTCAATTCTTCAGATTTTGGTTCGGTCTTATTTTAGAAAAATGAGAGAAACAAATTTGTTAAATTGTCCCACTGATAGGTAAGCATAAAGCTTGTAAGTTAGTATTTTTAAGGAACTGGTCATGCATGGCAAATTTTTCATTCATTTGCATATATGAAATAAAAAGTATTCATTAATTAAAAAGTCATTTCAATCACTCTTACCATCAACTGAGAGTTTGCTTCTACTTTCTCCTTTAGGATTAAAAAAGGGTGAGGGGAAGCTGGATACTCTGTATTTTTTCTGATTAGATACAGGGAGACCAACTCTACCCACAGACACTAAATTCACAAAAATCCTAATACAGTGTATGTACTATACATACAATACTAACAGCATTTTCTCTTATGTACTCTTGTAACAAACTAGGCTAAAATGGAAGTATAGTTCCTTGAAGATATTTCTCTAGAGAACAGAGAAGAATGAATTTATATCAGCCTATGAGTGAGAGGGTGGGGTATGTAACTGGGAATTCTAAAAAAGATTTAAAAATACTAATGGTTTTAGACAATTCAAGTACTTTCTCCTGTAAATAACAGGATATAAAATAATTTGTGGCAACAGATATGATACTCTAACGTGAATTAGAAAATGTTTCTTAGAAATTGTCATAAATGGTATCATTATAAAAGATGGATCAAAATTCATGAAATTCAGTGCAGACCATTTCCTAAGGAAAGCCACATGTAATACACACAACAACTAATCACTGGACACTAAGTGAAACATTAGTAAGATATGCTCAATGGGACAAGCATAGTACATTTTCTCAGTGCTCCTGTAAGTCATCAAGTAAACAGCTCAACAAGTTTCCTTACCTTACGTTAACACTAAGAAAACAGTTAAGAAAAAACCGTTTATTGTGTACTGTGGTCCAAAGTGTTCAAATACTCGTGGTGGGATCTGGGGGAAGGAAAGGGAAGACAAAGCAGCCCCGGGCAGACACTGGAGCGCGCTTACCTCCAGAAGTGAAAAGCGAAGAGAGGACTACAGGGACTGCCTGGGCTGGATGGGGTTGGACTCAGGCTCCTTGGAGTGAGACTGAAAGTTAAAACAATGTCATTCCAAGTGGGAGAAACGATGGCAGTAAAAATAGCACAGCTCATTGAAGGGACTGTGTTCCCTTTAGGCGAGAATGATCACAGCATGCCTATCAGTACCACTAGGTAATCATCTAATCACGTGCCCCTTTTTAGCTCTAAAACAGAGAACAAGCACAATGCTTCCTGCTAAAATTTACATTCTCAAAACTACTGCTGCCATTTTTATTTGTGCCTTTTCTTTGTCACAGAGCAACTTGGCAGATATGTTCGACATGTGATTTTTGGCAAAGTCAAGTCAGTGCTGTTTTTTATATTGAGTATATTCTATTTCTGATTAAGAACCAATGGCGAATCGGTAGCAGAACTATAGGGAAGTAGTTAGCAGAACAGAAATGAAAATACAGGTTAAATACTGTAGTTTTTAAAAAGCAAAGCAACAAATATTTCCATATTTTTAAGCGCTTTGCAGTGAAAAATATCCAACAACATTTTGTCTAATTCTCATGGTAAAAACTGTTCTTATGCTTATATTCATAATAAGTAACTTCAAAATTTCTCACATATGGTTGTAAAGTGTTTTACTCTCCAAAGAGGTTTTTTTCAAGTTCATCTATCAACGGACCATTATAATTCCTACTCCCAACAACCCATCCAAACCACCAAGCATATTCACCAGCCAGCTCTCAAATATTCAGCATGGGGTGGTGAGCTTACAGTCCCTTTATCTTTTTTCCTTTTGGCCTCATGGCTCTTCTCTTTTAGGGACGAAAGGAAACAAATTTGTCAGATATCTTACTTGCAACAATTTTGCCAACAGATCTATCAAAATATGAAGTTAATACCAGTCAATTTCTAATTATTTTCACATGGCAAAATCAAAATAAGAATTAGCTAAGTGGTCTAGTACCAACTCTTAGGCTGAAGTGAGCCCTGGAAACTCCTGCTATATTTCAATGAGTTTCTTAACATTCTTCCGCCTCTCCTTTGGTCCATGACTCTACATCATAACAACATTTTCTTACCTTAGGCAAAGAGGTCTTGGAACTGAGCTGCATATTGGCTAATTCAAGCTGGTTGTGCCCTTCACTGAACAGAGAAGTGGCAACAGTGGCTAGAATCAGATTTAGGCTTCCCAAATTCTTTATGCCATCCTTGTTTCCCATTATGTGGATAATTGAGACTTGGCTGTATTTGTTTTAAACCGAAATGTAAATCGTTGCTCACAATGCTCCAATTTGTTTAATAAAATGTTTTAATAGAGTAACATTTTATATCTGTTTTATATCTTCTAAAACCATTCTCTGGTTTGGTACCAGTACTCGGTAAACTAAGGAACTGGTTTCCTTATACATTCAGAGCACGTTCAAAAAGCTGCTGCTCTTAAGCATACTGTACTCTAACTTAGCAGCTCATTGGAAAGCCCTCCTGAATGCCCACTGATACGGCCATCTTTTAGTCTAAGTACAGTCTTATCTGTTCCTTCTGGTCCTAAAATAGGCACGCAAAGGCACTGAAGCTACTCCATGCCTCCAAGCTGAGATACATTATCACGTGTGCTATGAAGTATCTGTGAACCTAATTCTACACTAAAATTGAAAAAAGGAAGAAAAAAAAAGACCCAGTTTCTCAGAAATCAGAAGTCCATGCATAGGCTATCTACATGTCAGAAATTTCTGAATAAATTAATAATCCATTAATTTCTGAAATACTTATATATTTGCTGTCTCACATCCAGGATTCCACTTTCTGAAATAGGAATCAGAAACTGCCTCATGTTATTGATAAATCAGATGGAAAATTCTGAATTGCCTCTACAGAGTATAAAATATGCTAGTGTAACAGTCTGTGCTGCAGTACCTATGGAATAAACTCTCCTGAAGAAAAACAGAAACATCTCATGAGAGAACAAACAAAAGCTGTTCTGCAGAGTTAGTCTGTTAAAAGGTCCCCAAATAAATAAAATTATATACGCCAACTGTGCTCTTAATAAAATCAATGATAAGACTTTCCATTATAACCATTCTCTGCAGCGTCGAGAAACTGAATTTACTCAAAGACTGCAGAATTAGCTTTCTCCATGAATGAATGTAAAATCGGCTATGTCTACCTAAGAGTAGTTTTACATTTCAAGGTAAACAAAACGTTCAAAGTGAATTTCATGCTAACAGGACAATGACATTGAAGAGTGATACTCTAATTCTATCTACTGTCTCAAGCTCCTCAGGTAAAGGATAAGCTATTTCACATGCACAGTAACATGTACCAGGGTAGAGCCTAGACTGAGGGGGTGTGGCCTGGGATGAAAACAAAATGCACGGAACCCCCTCTGTGTTGAGCTGACCTGTATGTCCTGCATCATCATAAAATTTGTGGCACACCTCAGTCTTTCAAATTATAGATGGAACGATGACTACAACTGAGTGTATTTTACAGAGTAACTTTGAAGCATCTCCTGTTAACGTGGACGAGATACCAAAAATGAAAGAAAGAAAAGGTGTAATGTGAAGTGGTATATACCAAGGCCAAAGAAGACAACAAGGAAGCAGCACATCAGAAATAGAGGTCAAAGTGAAGCTGGGGGTTAAAGCTAAGTTCCTGGGCCTGGCACACAGAGCCATGGGCATCTGAGCTGTGCATTTCCAGAATGCTAGAGAGATGAGGGTTAAGTAGAAAAAAATTCATGCATGCCCCTAAAATATTCCACATAGATGAGGAGGGCTGAATGCCAGGGTGGAGATGGGGACAAAACAGTAGGCAATGGGTAAATACTCTTTGTATCTCTATTATATAAAAAGCCACATCTAGCAAGAGGGTTGTAGGAGCCCTCTAACTTTTATAAGTGAGCACTTGTCAGTAAAAAATCAGTGTATAATTTTAGAGTAAGAACTGATTAAGAAAGAGCTCACATCACTTCAGAAATGTCATGTTTTTATTCACTTATTAACCAAGGAAACAGTTTCCCTTGTATGACGCATCTACAGGGTTCAAGAGGAAGAGTTACTCCTCAGAACTGGGTACAGGTCTCCCCTGCAGCCTCCTCCTGGAAGGAGTCCAGTATGAGATAATTTGGGTTGCACAGATTTCAATGAAAATGTAATTTTATATCTGTACTGCACGTTAGAAGACAAATTTATATTTTTCTACCAGATTTCTATTGTACTGTTAATTATTTTAAGTGTGCCAGCACAGACTAACTCATAGCTGCTGCATCTTTGACAAACAGATTTAAAATAAAAATTTGCTGACACTTCCTTCATCACAGATGTTTAACTTTGCCACAAATTAGATGTGGGCATTTTAGGTGGCTGCATCAAATCAGAAGGCAGTCAGATGCGTTAATGGGTTAAAAAAAAAAAAAAACAGCTAAGCAAACACAGAGCTCAACTAGGTAAACACACTGCATGCGGTGGATGGAGACTCTGCAGAGAGGATGCAAAATGTACTACAGTTCATTACTATTCTGTTGCACAGATAAAACATGGATCACAGCTAATGAGTGTCACAAATAACCCTTCTTTTGCACTCTTATCCATTGTAATGTCTTCTGTTATTCAAGACAGACAGAGGCCCTTCTTTAGAACAAGGCAGCATGGGGATAAACAAACAGTAAGAGAAGAAAAAAAAGACAGACACACCACAGGCCTGCTGATACATTCTTTCACAATGAGCTGTTAAGATGTTTCCAGCACTGAGGTTTAGTAACTTTAAATATGCAGCAGCTCTTTTCCTCTGACTGCAATGCAAAATGCTGGGTCTGGGCTTCCACATCAGCTGAAATCCAATGCCATACATTTAAGACATGTTCCTTCCAGCTCACACTGCAGTGCTCTGAGGCTGTCAGTACAAACAAATGCTAAATAGCTATTGGTCGCAGGAAAGCGAGTGCCATGCAGAAAGCATTAAAATATTAAAGAGAGACAATACTTACTCCAAGGTCAGCCCCGGAATCTGTAGCCTTTCCCGCTGGGCTTTCATGGTTGTTATATGTTACCACACTCTATTGTAACCATGACACATATTCCCTGCTAGCGTCCCGGTGATGACAGAGAGCCGAAACGAACCTCTAGAAAGGGCTGGACTAACAATCTCTCGAGGGGGAGGGGAATCCTGCAAGTTTGGGTCTTCCCACCTCCAGTCGTAATCAAGGGATGTCAGCCGCTTTCCTCAGGTTAACGGCAGTGCACACTGCACTGATTTCGTTAAGGGAATGAGGCTTTCGGCTCTGCATATCAAGTAATTGGTTTCTGGGTTTTTTTGGTTTTTTTTTTTTTTTTTTAAGAAAGTCGCTCCTCTCACAGACCCAGTTTTCACCTCAGTGAAATGAAAAGTCCTTTTCACCATGCAGACTGGAAAAAAATAATAACAAAGCAACAGTATCATACTTGTAAAAGAGTTTATCTCAGCAAACCTCAACTATTCCCCACCTCCCGGGGACGCTCCTAAATAGAATGTGGCCACCCTGAGGAAGTTCTGCTTATTCTTTCCTTGGTGGAGTTAACAAAATCAGTCATGTTCCACAAGAAAGACACGGGGATCAGTGCCCCATGAAAATAAATAGATTTTTTTTCTATATATGGCAATCATCAGAAAGAGGAATAAACTAACTGCTTTAATTTGAGGGAAGTTGAACTCTGCTGTGAGGCAAAGACTTGTGTGAACAGGCAAAACCCTACAATGGGAAAATACCAACTGGATACACAAGAGATCGGAGCTTGTATTTTTATTTTGGAAAGCTGATTTTTAAGAACGTCACAGTGATACATACATACGTTAATGAGCAATCAAATACAAATAAGGAAAGGGAGAACATATATTCTGGAAGACTGAAAGTTTCATCCTGTACTTATTCAACGAACACAATTTTTCACAGTATTCATAACTTGGAACTCGGTGTACTTCCACTGTCGTGTATGAAGAACGTATCTGACTCACTTCCTCTAATGCATTTTAAAATGTTTTAAAATTTGGCAACCACTGGTTTGTTGAGAAGAAATACTAGAACAAATTAGGATTTTATTTTAGCAAGATTTCTCATTTTCAAGCACTGCAAGTCTACCCACACATAGCCAAGCTGTGGTGAAACAACTGTGTTCAAGTGGTTACATTTAAAAGGCCATGAAGTCAAACTCCATCTTTTCACAGATGACGAAGCTGAGGGTGCACAGTTGGTGGCAGTGCCAGAATTAGATTCGGGTGTGTTTACTCTTGTCCCAGGGGCTGTCATATGCAGGAATGCCACGTGCAGTTGTTCAGGTTGTGCCCTGCACAAGGGTGCTGGGCAGGGAGGGAAGTCAGGGCTGAAATCCAGCCTGCTTCCCACTTTGCCAAGTCTGAACCAATGCTCTGTGCTGCTTCCACCCTATTATTTCTCATTTTCACAAAGTCACCCTCAGCTCTGCACCATCTAGAGGGTCACCTGTTTCTAAACCTACAAAGGTGCATGTGGGCCAGAGGAGGTTCACGTGATCTTCCCATACCCCTTCTCTATATCCTAACCTGCCAATTTGCTCTGGGGCATTTGTTAATGTTACTTCTCCTGTGTGAGCTCACAAAACTAACCAACCCTCCTCCCTGTTAGAGGCAACAAATCCACACCGGGAACACAGTCATTGGTTAGTGACCATAGTGGGGCAGAGAGAATGTAAACAAATATCTGTAATTAGCATAAAAGCATAACAATAAGAAATAATAAAGATACAATGGAATACAAAAGAGGAGGGATCATCTTTGCTCCCCATTCTACCCTTCCCCCCAAATTAAGCTTCTTTGCTAAAATACCCAGAATCTCACCATTCTTTCCACCCAAATCACAGTGATCCAAGATTGACCACGTCCTGACTAGATTACTGTAATTTCCTTCTAACTGGACTCTCTACTTCTTCCCTGCTACCCTCCTACGCTTTGTTGGCCACACAAACTCCAAAATGATCATTTCCACAATATATCACTCCTCCGCTCAAAATCTTCCACTAGCTTCCCTCTTATTCCAAATAAAAGCCCCAAATCTAGCAAACTTGGCCAAAAATATGGGACAACTGAGCATCAATAGGATTGACAATAGCAACATATTAAAATGTATCCAAAGTTTGAAATCATGAGTTCAAGAAGATGAGAAAGGGAGGAAAAAAGGAAGGAAGGAAGGAAGGAAGCCAGCCAGCCAGCCAGGGTCACCTTTGGAGGATGCTGGAAAACTACCCAATTAATTTTGAAAACTGGTAAAGGAAAAAAAGCAAGCACTTACCCTGCTTTCCCTATAAATTCCACCTCATAGATGGGAAATGATTCTCTTCATAGACATATTCCAAGTGGTAAATAAAGAAGGGGTGACAAAATGAGATTATCACCATTTTTCAAACCCTAAGCAATCAACAGATCTCGGTCATAACCAACAATGACTGCTGACATCACAGAGAGACAGCTGGGTATTACATGCTGCTTGATGCAACACCTATGAAGTAGTTTCACCAAAAAAAGCCACATCACCCCGGACACAACCAAGCCTCTACACCAAAATATCATTTTATAGGAAATATATAGTGACAAAGGAACATGTTAATACCACAGAAACACGATCAGCAAAAGCTAGACTGTGAAAGCCAGAACAAATGATCTGATTTCTTAAACATTTTCAAAGCAAGAGGGAGGAAAAAAAAAAAAGATGGAAAGAGAACCTCAACATTAAAAAAGACTTAAGAGATATACTGACTAATTACAACATAAAAACATTTTTTGGAGTCCTGATATCAAACACATAATCAAACATTTAGAAAATAATCAGTATAATAGACATATACACACAAACACACAAATACATACACACACACTGGGTATTTGTTAATAGTAATCAATTATTTTTAAGAATAACATTGGGATCAGGATCGTTTTTAATTCCTTACCTTCCAGATATACACCCCAAAATATTCACAGATAAAATAATATGTCTAGGCTTTGCTTCAAATCAATCTGGAGAGGGATTATAAGACATATTGGGGGGATTCCCTGGTGGCGCAGTGGTTGAGAGTCCGCCTGCCAATGCAGGGGACACGGGTTCGTGCCCCGGTCCGGGAAGATCCCACATGCCGCGGAGCGGCTGGGCCCGTGAGCCATGGCCGCTGAGCCTGCGCATCCGGAGCCTGTGCTCTGCAACGGGAGAGGCCACGACAGTGAGAGGCCCGCGTACGGCAAAAAAAAAAAAAAAAGATATATTGGGTTGGCCAAAAAGTTCAGGTTTTTCCACAGGTTTTTTTCCTGAACTTTTTGGCAACCCAATAATATATATAAAAGAAAACTATCCCTGAGTTACTATTTAGTAAGGCTGGGTGATAGGTAGATAGGGGGTTCATTACACTCTTCTGTCTAGTACATGTTTGAAATTTTCTGTAATAAAAAATTGAAGAAGAGTTCTTACCAGGCCTGAAAAGCTCCACGTGACATGTACAGGCCCACCTCCCTGGCCTCTTCCCCTACAACTCCCACTCTCACTCCTGGCTATTCTTCACATACACCAAGCATACTCCTACCCCAGGGCTTTTGCATTTACTGCTTCCTCGGCCTGAAACTCTTTTCCCCTGAGGCATCCAAACGTCCTCCCTATGTGAAATTGCAAGCCTTTCCCACACCTAGTGTTTCCTTATCATCCTAATGTCTTTCTCTCCTCAGCACTTATCATCACTGCACACATTTTATATTCATTTTTTGCTTGTCTGTCTTTCCCTATGAGAGGAGGCTCCAAGAAGGTAACTGGGTCGTTTGTATCTCCAGTGCCAAGAACGGCTCACACAGGTATCCAATACCTATCTGCTGAAATATGAATAAATGTCCCTCCCTATACTGCTGCAACCACCAACCAAAGAGACTTACCCTCTTTTTTCTTATAATTATAGATCTCCACAGCATTAGATAACTTAAGTGCCAGAGCCATGACCTCAGAGAGTGGCCTCCAAGAAACTGGAAGATCAGGACATGTTCAGATACCACATGAAGACCCAGAAAGGCCCCCACTGGCTGCAAGGCACACACACCAAGGCCCAGCTGCTCACATGTGCGTGCAGAGAAAACCAAGGTCCCACTAGACTAGGGGGCTGCGTTTTGATGGGAGATGAGTATTTGGGGAAGACACTGGTTTAAACTACTTTGGCATCACTAAGAAGACATGCGACATGCACACTGGCTGGAGTTAAGCAGCCTTCTCTTCTTACGTACGGGAAAGGAAACCACGCAGCCACATTAATGGTGGCAATACATATGGGTTTTGAACAAATCCAGTGGCATGGCTTAAGGTGGGGTTCTTCTATGTATTCCCTAGAGTAGTAGTTCTCAACTAGGGCTGGCAATGTTTGGAGACATTTTTGGTTGTCACACCTGGGCAGAGTCCAGGGACGTTGCTGAGCACCCTGCAATGCACGAGACAGCCCCACAACGAAAAATTACCCAACCCCAAACCAACAGTGCTGCTCTATGGACTTCCCTGGTGGCGCAGTGGTTATGAATCCGCCTGCCAATGCAGGGGACACGGGTTCGATCCCTGGTCCGGGAAGATCCCACGTGCCGCGGAGCAACTAAGCCCGTGCGCCACAGCTACTGAGCCTGCACTCTAGAGCCCGCGAGCCACAACTACGGAAGCCCGTGCGCCTCGAGCCCGTGCTCCGCAACAAGAGAAGCCAGCGCAATGAGAAGCCACAGCAATGAAGAGTAGTCCCCGTTTGCCACAGCTAGAGAAAGCCCACGTGCAGCAACGAAGACCCAACGCAGCCAAAAATAAATAAATAAAATAAACTTTTAAAAAAACTAATGAAAATTCACAAAACCTCTATTAAAAAAACAAAAAAAACAGTGCTGCTCTAGGAATCCTGCTGTAAAGGCAAGCGTCAATTTCTGCAGGACCCTCAGCATCATTAACCAGTTTCAAACATTTTGGTTCTCATTTCACTGCACTCAACTTAGGGGAAAAAAAAAAAGAGCAGTCTTATTGTTTCACTTCTCAGTCGATATTTCCTCTCTCAGCAATATTACTAACCTAAGCGTAGGCAATGTTCTGTCCTGTTTTCAGGGGGAAGGGCTTTTTACAACCAGAGCCCCAGAAGTAACTGTAATCACAGAAACCTAATTACCAGGGTCTCCATGCCACACCCAAGCAGTAACCTAGATACGGAAATCTGCAAAGCAAGACATCCCAAACTACAGCCAAATGAGCTCCACCGTGATTCCGAGGCCGTGGATAAAGGGGTGTCTCACACGTCTGGCCGGGTACATTGACCTGAGGTACATAGGCAGACAGGATTTACACATAAGGGTTTGACTTCTTAGACAAAATTCAAGGGGCAGATCTCCCCAGTCCAATATTTTCTGATATTTTGTCTCTCTAGATTCAAGAAAGATACAAAACCTTAAGGCAAGAGTGAAAATGAGTATCACCCTGCCTGAATGTTCAATTATTTATACATTCTTAAAAGGTGAGCATGGTTGAAGAAAATGTTCAAAAAAGGTGTGTATGTGTGTGTGTGTGTCTGCTCTCTTCTTTTACAACTCACATAATCCAATAATAGTTAGACCATATTATTAACATTTTCACTCTCTCAATAGCTGATATAATTCATAATCACTTTACTGTATACCTGAAACACTGCAAATCAACTATACTTCAAAAAATTTTTTTTTAAATTAAAACAAAATTTTATTTAGCAGTCCCTGTTCTAGGTATGAGAGATACAGCAGTGAATGAGATGGAAAGATCCATCTGTGGAGTCCATTTGAGTTGGGGAAGCTAAATAAAGACAAAACTAAGATCATTTCTGATAAGGACGGGTATTGTGTAGGGGCCACCCAGCTGATATGACAATCAGTGACTCAGGGAGTAGACAGTGCTTTTAGATCAGGACCAGGAGGACTTAGTGATATGCAAGCTTCATTTGCAGAATGAAAAGGAACCAGCTCATGAAGAGTCGGGAAAAAAGTACCACAGACAGAGGGAACAACAATTGCAAAGTCTCTGAAGCTGGGACAGGCTGGCTCATTTAATGGCCTTAAAGTCATGTGTCTGATTGTAGTAACGCAACAAACATTTGTTAAGCATTTATGTAATGCATGGCATCATGTGGGATGTAAGGATGAATCATATAAAAGTTTGATTCTTAAGGATTTTATCATTTAGCAAAACAGGAAGAAGGATAGAATAAAAGTTAAAGGAGGAATCAGTTTTATGCTCTATATGCCATGGAGATAAAGAACCAGGTTTCGATTTTAGTGATATCTTTAATAACGGGTATTGGTTGTTCAAGCAGGCCTTTTTGAGAAGCCAGTTAATGACCTCTAAGGATTGTCCATCACTTCATAAAGCAGGTATCAGGAGGCTGTCCATTTGTGTTCATTCACTGATCTCAACTGCTTCCTATGGGCAAGACATTAGAGAAGCAAGATGACTAAGATAGGACCCCTCCTAGTGGGGCATGATGAGGAAAGATCAGGGCAGAAGCATCTTCTACTCTTTCTCCCCTCCCTGTCTCCTGCTCTGTCCTCTTCCTCTTCCTTCCCCAAACAAAATGAGATCCTTCCTCGACAGAGAAGGCTTATCACCATCATCTACATAGTTTGCTAAAGATAGCTTAAGACATATAAGGTACCAAATTAACCACCGGTACACCTTTTCTCAAGAAAGTACTGAGGGATACGCTAAACAATGAAGTAAACCATTTAAGAGAAATGCAAAAGATCAAGGAAAGGACAGTGCATGAAGAGAAGTGAAGGGAATTACCAGGATGATCGTAGTGATGGTAAAAGGAAATCCCAAGAAAATAGCCATGCAGCAGACCTACAGAGCACACAGACCGGTCTGCAAAAGAAAGATGGAGGTGTCCATCGATGGATGAACAGATAAACCAAATATGATATACACATGAAATGGAATGTTATTCAGCCTGAAAAGGGAAGGACATTCTGACACATGCTGTAACATGGGTGAAACTTGAAGGTATGTTAAGTGACATAAGCCAGCCTCAAAAGGATAAATATTATATAATTCCACTTATATGAGGTACCTAGAATAGTCAGATTCCTAGAGACAGAAAGTAGAATGGTGGTTGCCAGGGCTTGGGGGAGGGGAGAATGGGGAGTTAGTGTTTAATGGGTATGGAATTTCAGTCTGGAAAGATGAAAAGGTTCTGTGGAGGTAAGGTTGTGACAGCAATGTGAAGGCACTTAATGCCACAGAACAGTACACTTAAAAACATGGTAAATTTTGTTATGTGTATTTTACAATTAAAAAAACAAAAGAAAAGAAAAAAAATGTATACCTATCCTATGACTCTACTTATAGGAAGTTCAAAATCAGGCCAAACCAATCTATACTTTTAGGAGTCAAGATAGCGGTTATGGAGGTAGTGACAGGAAGTATGAAGGGGGCTCCTGAGGGACAAATAATGTTCTATTTCTTGACCTAAGTGCTGGTTATATCGATATACACAGTTTGTGAAAATTCCTCAAACTTGTGAATCTGGGGATTCCTCTAAGTCTCAAGCTGCATCTCTCATAAAAGTAAATAATCTATTTTAGAGGTTTTACAGCTTTCTCACACACTTCTCAAATATACTCCCTCTTTTTAAAAACTTATTTATACTCTACATCATTCCATGCAGAATTTGGGGCAACATATAAGAATACACACATACACTACTCACTATTTGTTAAATTAATAAATGAAGCAAAGTAAAAAAGCAAAAGTACACACACATACACAAGGGTACAAGTACATTAGGTCAGAACCAAAGAAAATAGAAAACTAGAAAACGGAATAAAGGGACAAATCCACAGGAAAATACAAACCCAAATATTCAGAAAATACAGAATGCTAAAGTAAAGGGGCAAATTTTATGGGGGTATCTGGGACCAAAATAATTAATTATTCACTCAGCATTATACAGTTAGTAAGTCGAATTTTTCTGACCCAACTACTTTGTTCTTTTTATTAAAGTACACTACACTTTTCCAGATCATAAAGTATAAGCACTGGCATTTACTTGACAAAATGATTCCAGGAGCATTTTTCTAGGTAAGATATTCAACATACTTAATTCACCAAAAATTGATTTTCATTAGCATTTTGGAAAACATATTGCATAAAATCAGGTATATTCTGGATACGTAACCCAAAAGGTAAGCTAGTAAACTCTATTTTTGGACAGGTAAACTGTCAAAAATGGCCAACAAACAAAAATTAAATTAAATGACACTGGGCTTGTGAAAAAGCTTCACAAACTACAAAGCACTTTCTAGAGGTGATAACTGATAAAAGACCTCTTCTATCTCCATACTCAGCAACACCATAGTTATCTCCTGTTTGGAGAGATTATCAGGGGCAAAGACTACATAGCACCATCCTTACTATTTTCTATTTTTGTTAACTGCTGACCCATTAACAGCCACACCATCAACTTTCAAGAGCTCAACCCACATTAGCAGAGTTCCTCATTAGAGAAAGGTCCTCTTCAATAGGTTATCCTAAAGATGTTTAATTTTTTAATATATTTAAAAATTTTTTCGCACTGTGAATTACACAATTAAGGCATTTTCCACAGTTGAAGCTATGTGAAAATTTTTATAAATAATAGATGCAACATCTACAGAGACCTAAAACAGTAACGTGAAGATTGATAAATGAAAGAAAAACCTTATCTTTTAAATAAGAGGGGGAGAATGGTAAATTCAAACCAGTTAAAAGAAAGAAGGAAAAATTCAGAAGATCATCAGTGAATTTTAAACATAAAGGGCCATATGCAGTAGTTAAGCTCTTTTAGGGAAATGTCATCATCAACATGTATGGACACACCAGGTTTTGAAACCTGGGGAATACAATGTGTAACGAAGAGGCACAAATGTTTGCATCATCATTGAAGATCTATAGCCTTCTTTTAAAAATGCTCATCTTTCTGAAGTTTCTGGCCCCAACATATCTTGCATAATTCCAAGTCAAGCATATCATTTAGTTATTATGAAATGCTATGACGATCTGAAAACCCGTAACAGATGACCCATATGTGTGTGTTGCCCTGCTGTTTGAAGTCAGAGTAACAAAAACACCAAAATTACATGACTAGGTGCAGTGCACTTGATGGAGACCAGCAGAGCAATGAAAAAACAAATGCCATTTCTTTATATTCCATGTTTGATAGCTGCCATTCCTTCAGCGAACATTTACTGAATAACTATTATGTGCACCTTCCTGGAAATAATAAAGAAAATCAGTATTTCCTAGTTTTAATATAAAATGTTTACTTGGCTTAAAAATAGGACCTTCACAGGGGTGAAGGCATCAAATTCAACTTCCAGAGATTATTTCTAGAAGGCTTAGTTACCATTCTTTTTTTTTTTTTTTTTTTTTTTTTTTTGCAGTACGCGGGCCTCTCACTGTTGTGGCCTCTCCCGTTGCGGAGCACAGGCTCCAGATGCGCAGGCTCAGCGGCCATGGCTCACGGGCCCAGCCGCTCCG
>NC_041221.1:70265835-70307136 GCF_002837175.3 Physeter macrocephalus | reverse complement strand
GAACCCGTGTCCCCTGCATCGGCAGGCGGACTCTCAACCACTGCGCCACCAGGGAAGCCCACCATTCTTGACTAGAGAAATCAGAATCACTCTGGGCTATCTTAAGAAGTCCAGTGTGCCATGTTTTATTCAAGTCCATGCAAGCCAGTGATACAGATGGCATCATCTGTGAACAGCGATAATAGCCATGTAGCTCGCAAAGTGTACTGGAGAGCTACCTGGAGAGTGAGGGGCTGAGGTGGCTGGCCCTGGACCAACAGCAGAGATGGGCAGAGCCAACAAAAAGGCTTTGAGTATCAGAGGGTGAGAAAGGAGAAGTGTAAAGCCACAAATTTTGATAATTCTGTCATGCCAAACAGCAGAGAACCGCTCAAGAGAAATCTCTGATGACATGACACAGTTTTCATGTGAATATCAGCAATGCCTTACCCCCTCCCAGATAACCTAAAACTTGGAATCAGATTATACATCTCTCTTATCATGCCCCCGTTCTAACAGAACTCAGTCTTTGGTTCCAAGACAAATAATCCAAATCAGAAAATGACATGGGGGCTTCCCTGGTGGCGCAGTGGTTGCGCGTCCGCCTGCCGATGCAGGGGACACGGGTTCGTGCCCCGGTCTGGGAGGATCCCACATGCCGCGGAGCGGCTGGGCCCGTGAGCCGTGGCCGCTGAGCCTGCGCGTCCAGAGCCCGTGCTCCGCGACGGGAGAGGCCACAACAGTGAGAGGTCCGCGTACCGCAAAAAAAAAAAAAAAAAAGAAAAGAAAAAGAAAATGACATGGGTTTTCATCTTCACCTTTCCTTTTCTATCTGCTCAGCCAACTTGGGAGCTCAGTCTTTGAGCAGGTTTAAGTCCTATAAGCCACCAGTCCTCTTCATCACCCCACTCCCTTCTTTACAAATGTGGGATTCAGAATGGATGGGACCTGTGACACCTGCCTGTGGATGAGAGGGACAGTCACTTCATATGAGAAGCCTGTCTAGATACTCTTATTTTCCTTCATATTTTTGCATGGGAGAGGAATTTTTTTTTAAGTCTCCAGATAGCACAAGATAATTAAATAAATGTTAATGTATCTTTACCAAGTTCAGTCCCAAGCTTCCTCCTCACATCGTAGGCTGTTGCCTCTAAAAGAAACAAAGTCTTGAGAACCAACATTAAGACACAAAATGTCTTATGATCTCAAATGATCTCAAATCCAAATTAAAATTCAACTTTCCTTTCCTGTGGGGCCTGAGCCTGGCTGGTACAAGCTTTAAGGGTTATTCTGCCTCCTGCCAGAGAAAATGCTTTGAAGGATGGGTAAGCATTACAGCAGTGAAGAGACCGTCCTATGGAAATTTCACTATAATAATTCTTCTAGAAAGAAAAGACTGCAGTGAAAATGGTATTGAGAATAAAGTGAGCGGGAGGTTAGCTTCCAATATCTAGACGGCAAAGTGGAAAACTTAAAATACTTGAAATCCCTAAGTAATCAGAAAACAATGTTAACCCATTCCCTCGTGATTTCCATAAAAGTATGGACTAAAATTTGATGTGCTTTACGAGAAAATGGAGACGAGAGAAATGTTCATACATTTTTTTCCTCGTGTGGAGATGGATACGGTATAGGAATTTTTTTAAAAAAGCTGTGTTCCTTTATTTTAACGTTCCTTTGACAGGTCAGGATCAGGCTGAAACTCACGTCTGGTCCAAACCCTACAGGGACCATAAAAGTCATCCAGAAAAAAAATATATCCGTTTTCCAGGGTCCTACTTCTTCTAAGGCAGAAACAACAATAAAGAATTCAGAGGTGAAAAGAATTAGTACATCATAAAAAATAGGAAAGAAAAATAAAATACTCTCACATTGACTGTCCCTAAGAGAATTTACTGACATACTTAAATTTATGCAGCAAGTTACCAGGAGCCTCATAAATACTGGACCCATAATCAAGCTGTAATCACTCATTTTATTTACATTTCATTAGGGGGCACGAAGGTAATGATCTTCTTCGAAAGATTTCACTGCAGCCAATGCAAAAGGAAGTAGACATCTTAAAGGGAGAGGGTATAAAAAGGGAATGGCATTTGTCCCAATGGCACAGAGCTGTTAAAAACAATCTGTGGGGCCTCCCTGGTGGCGCACTGGTTGAGAGTCCGCCTGCCGTTGCAGGGGATGCGGGTTCGTACCCCAGTCCAGGAGGGTCCCACATGCCGCGGAGCGGCTGGGCCCGTGGGCCATGGCCGCTGGGCCTGCGCGTCCAGAGCCTGTGCTCCGCAACGGGAGAGGCTACAGCAGTGAGAGGCCCGCGTACCGCAAACCAACAACAACAACAAAAAATCCAATCTGTTTAAAAAGTTACTATGCGCTTTAAAAAAGTTACTGCTTCCCCACTTGTGATTGCATTCTAAATTATTTTTACTCCACACATTGCATGCGAGATAAGACCCAAATCTATCTGACAAAGAATTTAGACTGAACTTTGAGTATTACATGGGAAACCAACAAACTTCCATGAATTAGGGGCTGCGACGGTAATTTCCAATACACCTAGAACATTCGCCGTATATATTACGACTTGTCATTTACTGCTGGCAAAATCCATGACAACCTTTCAGGCACTTCTGTAGCAATTTGAATAGATGCAGCAAAGGGCAGAGCAGCAATACACTGAATAAAACATCCAAGGCCTGCATTATTCCTTTGAAGGCTGTCAGCCATACATTTTGAATAACCTGAAATGAAGATCAAAAGGGAATAGAATTCATTTATTTATTTATTTTACCTGAGGCAGTGAATGAAAAGAAAGTAAAATTTAGGATTTAAAAAAAAAGTTTAAATGTAGGCAAACATCAGTACTTTGTTCCTAAGATCCAGAAAGTTCAATAATTTCCTCAAAGTCACAAAGCATGACACTGAGCTATAAAACTGAAAGCAAAGCAACAAAAGGAGTTAAAGAAAAATAAAACCAGATATTCCGTCCTCTCACTTCTCTTCTCAGTCACCTTCCATCTGACCTTCACCGACACAGTTCCCCCTGTATTCTGGTCATGGGCACCACCTCAGTTCTCTTCAATAATTTCAGCCTGAGAGTGGTTCCTGCTGTCCGTGGGGATTCCCTGGGAATCATTCACGTTTCTCTCTCTTTCCTCAAGCATGTTTTAAAGACAGGAAGAACGTGATAGAACTCAAGATGGGAAGGAGAGAGAAAGAGAGGCTGTGCTATTTTGAAACGATTCTAGCTAACATGTAGATATTAGTTTGATATAAGCTTTCTAAGCCATTTTTAAAATATATATCCAAAAGAATATGTTTACAGAAAAGTGAAGAGTAGAAATCATTGTTGAATAGTTTCACACATAGGCTACGGCACAAATTTAATGGCCCCATTTAAAAACCTGACATCACTTGCCAAATGATTCTGTACACAAGATAATTCAACTAACAAGATTCTGTATATAGAGTATAACATAATTACCTAATTGATAAACTAAATATGATCCCAATACTCAACGCTGGAAGCTTCTCCCATGACAACAGAAGCAGATATTACTGTTGTCCCCATCTACCTGCCAGCAGGCACAAAGACAGCTGAGGGCAGCATCTCCTCCTGCCCTCCCTGGGTGGCCCGGGCCTCGGGGACTTCCATCACACAAGGCAGCCACACCAGCTGCACAGTGCCAGGACCTTTGATGGTCTCCATGGGGCTCAGGGATTAGGACCTGAGGGGTTCTGGACTACTCAGACAATTTGCCTGACAGTATGTGTTCAGTCGGATTCTGTGGGGCAGCCTGGGAACTCACCCATCATTTCTGGCATAGCTTCCCTGGGGAAATGAGTTCAGAGGTCTCAAACAAGCATCTGAACATGAACTGTTCAAAAAGAGCTCATTTGAAAACCTGTGCCTGTTTAAGAAAAAGCAACTAAAAATGAGGCTCTCTCTCAATTGGAGATTCTGCCTCTGAGGATTTTTGTTTGGCCCTTTAAGTCAGTGAGACCTTGAGCCAGTGATTTTGTTTCTGTGAGTCTAAGTTTCACTTGTTTGTAAAATGGAGGTCATAACACTACCTCGCCACCAGGAAGTAGTCATGTTCATGTATTTCCTTCCTCAGAGAACAATTTTAAAAGCCCAGGATATGACAGGCAGAATTCTAAGAAGACCCCAATAACTTACACTCATGTATACTCCCACCGCCCCCCACCCCAGCTCCATCCACTGTGGCCAGACCTGTCAAGATGATGGAATATCACACCAATGACTTGATTACTCATCAGCTGGAGCTGAGTTAATCAAAAGGAAATTATCTTGTGTGGGCCTGACCTAATCAGGCAAATACTTCAGGAAGGTGAAGCATCAGAGAATGGCTTCACTGGACCAAAGAAGGTGGAAGATACTGTGAACTCAGCAATTGTAAGGAGTTGAATTCTGCTAACCATGTGAGTTGGGAAGAGAACAGAGCCCTGCCCTGTTGAGCCCTGCTCAAGTCTGAGCCCTGCCCAGACTTCTGATGTTCAGAACTAGGAGATGATAAACGGGTGTTGTTTTAAGCCATTAAGCTTATGGTAATTAGTTACACAGCAATAGAAAACTGGTACAGAACACAGCTATAAATTCATGTGTCTATAACTACTGGGAAAAGAGGCATCAGAAGTAACATAGTATATACATACCACAAAGAAAAAGGTAGAGGGAGGGGAGAGATTTGAGATGTATTGGGCCAGACACTCTCATAGGTGCTTTACAAATGTTGTCTCTTGTAAAGAAACAGTTTTATTTAGAAAGAAGTTCCAGTGTCTTCTATTACTCTAAAATAAAGTTTCAAATTAAAGCCAAATTACCACCAACTTAAAAGTTTATCATGATAGAAATCTTTTAACTAGTAAAAGGATGTAATCCAAAGATGGCTTTGAAGATTTTTATTTTAAAAACTCTCAGAGCAACCAATGGGTAGGTGATTATAACCTTTAAAACAACTATACAAAATAAGGTTACTGCTTATCATATACGTCATTCAGAACCAATATTCTCTATTAATGGGAAAACTAACCATTATTTTAGAAATAGATGCAACATAACATACATGGCAATGGAAAAAGCAATTAACTGTACCAAAACCATTCAGAATAAAATATAAATTGCAAACTTTCTTTTTTAAATAGCAAAATCAGAAAATACCTCATAATGCTTTAAAAATAGGAATCATACTCATCCACAGAGCAGAAAGTGAGAAAAGGGTTACCTGTACCTTAAAAAAAACTCAACATTTATGTAAGATATGTAATGTTAATGTCACCAGAACCCTTGAGGTTCCTTGAAAACTGAAACTGACTTATCAGAGAAGACCAGTGAATGCAAAGCATATCTTTGCTACTTCAGAATCATCCTGAAATTTCTACCATTCTTCATGCTCTAACTTTGATTCTTTAAAAAAAGAAGAAAAGCATATGCGTTCAGCATAGCCTCCAAATATTTCAGAATGCTACTATAGGGAAAAGACAGCACTGTTCTGTAAGCACACAGCTCTCCTTATTGTAATTGATAGCTTGGCATTCCAGGAGAAAGAACGGAAATATTCAAATAAATACTAAAAAGTCTTAAGTACTATGAGCAGTAATTTTGGCTTAAAGACAGAATTTGACAAAGTGATTTCACCATGCAACGCTATTAAACAAATATGCCTCTTGGAATTTGTTACTATCTTAATTTTATGTAAATATATTTCAGCTGCTGTGCTACAACTTCCATGAGATAATGACACCAAGATCTATTTGGGCACATGAAACTTCCCTGCAGTCACTGCTCACTTTTTAAAAACAGTAACAACTTTAGAACACAGGGAAGAATCTTTAAATACTCTTTAATCTCGGAGTCTGACCTCTGTATTTCAACCAAAATATGAACAGGCAGGTTTTACCAGAAATGCTAACTACAGTTTCTATTCATAAGTGCTTGCTCTGGGTGAGCACTTGACATGCGTTATCACATTTAGTTCTATGAGGTGATACTATCATCAACCTCATTTCACTGGTAATGAAATTAAGACCTAAAAAGGTTGTTTAACTTGTCTAAGGTTAAGTGGGGTGGTAAGTGGTAGAACTGGGATGGCCAGTCTTCAAAGCCAAAATAAGCAAGCAATCCTCAGGTGAACTATCTTTCATGACAGAATTACCCTTAATGAAACATTTGAGGTATGACATCTATCATGGGTACTTTACCATGACAGGGAGAAATCAATGGAAAATTTTTGTATGTATGTAAGCCAATAATCCAACAATTCTGGATCTACAAGGGAACAGCATACGTGCGCCCTCCCACTTTTACACAGAGACACACTTTCATGCTGGTATCAGTAACAGAGTGTTACCTTGAACTGCACGTTAGCTACTAGCTATTTAATTATACCTAAATAAATGTGTAATGTGCAAATTAGACAATAGTTATATTAATTTCTAAACATAAAGTAAAATGACAGAATTAATCCAAGACCAAAAAGAAAATCATTAAGAAAGTTAACTGAGAACATAAAGTTATCTCCAACAGCTTTTGTCATACAAGCTAAATTACAAGGGTAATTATGAAATACATGCACACCCAAACTTGTATATGTGACAGTCTGGAATACAGAAAATTACTCTATTCTTATCAATGTAATTTAGAATCAATTGTGAAAGCTAATTTTTTAAAATTAAAGTACAGTTGATTTACAATGTCGTGTTAGTTTCCAGTGTATAGCAAAGTGATTCAGATATATACATATACATATATATATTCTTTTTCAGATTCCTTTCCATTATAGGTTATTACAAGATACTCCTGGAAATCCCCACCCCTTCCCCAGAATAGTTGGAATAATCCTCCCACTTGTTAGCCTATGGAATTACCCAGCCCATACAAACTAACCACCCTATATTTCAGGGCCTCTCGCCTTCCGAGACAGCCTGCCCTCTGCCTGTGGAGTGTGTGTCTCCCTAAAAAAACCTGCTTTCCCACTTAGTTCTGGGGGTAGGGCCCCTTGCCTGCTGCTCATATCCCTCCCAAGCATCCTATATTAATAAATCTACTTCTTGCCTAAAAAAAAAAGATATTGAGTATAGTTCCCTGTGCTATACAGTAGGTCCTTGTTGTTTACCTATTTTATATATAGTAGTGTGTATAAGTTAATCCCAAACTCCTAATTTATCCCTCTCCCACCCTCCACTATCCCCTTTGGTAACCATAAGAGTGTTTCCTATGTCTGTGAGTCTATTTCTGTTTTGTAAATAAGTTCATTTGTATCATATTTTTAGATTCCACATATAAGTGATATCATATGATATTTGTCTTTCTCTGTCTGACTTACATCACTGAAAGCTAATTTGTACCATTTTATATACACTTCCAGTATAATCGTCAATATACAAATCCAGATTTCTTTGCTGAAAATTAAAATAGCATATTAATCAACTATTTTACATATAGATCTAGAAAATATGTTTGCAATGGAGACAACAAAAGGTTATATCTCATATACAAGAAAATGTACAAATTGATAAGACAAGTGTACACTCCCAGAGACATAATGGCAAATATATGAATAAATATTTCTCAGAAAAGAACACCTAAACAGGAAAATAAAACATACAATGTTTTGTTAGTGAAATGTAAATTAAAGTAACAATGAAATATCACTTTATACATAAAGTGGCAAAATATAAACAGTATTAAAATACCTATTACTTGTAGGGATATGGAAAAACATGGTTCTTTTCAAATCATTAGCTAGCGGAAATACATGCATATATTATTTCTTCTCTCTGGTTCACTTTGGATATTTTCTATTAACCTGTCTTCTAATTTACGAATACTGTCTTCTGCTGTGTCTAATCTGCTGTTAAACCTATTCAAAAAGTTCTTAATTTCAGACATTGTATTTTTCAGTCATAAAATTTTCTATTTGCCTCTTTTTCCACAAATTTCAATTCCTTGGTGAAACTTTCCATTTTTTTCTTTTTTTTTTTTTTAACATATTAGTCATGTTTTTTAAGTCCCTACATTCTATTCAATCTTTGGGGCAAAATTCCAACTATAAATTATGTTCTCTTTCTTTTCTCATGTATTTTGGTCATATGGGCTTCTCTCTTAGGATACTTATAACTTTTGATTATCAGGTGTTGTGTAAAAAAAAACTGAAGAATCTAAGTCAGTGTTTCTCCCACCCCACCCATGGCATTTTAATAACAGAGATATACTATATATCTCTTTATGTGTTGTGACCTTTAAAAAACACAAACCACTGTAATAGTCAATATTTTTTCACCACTTAAGAACCAAGGTTTACCCTCTCAGGAGAGATATTACCCACCTTGAGAACACATGCTCTAAATAATGTCATCTTCCACCAAAAAGGGTTACTCTTCCTCTTCTAGAAAGAGAATGAATCACATTTAATCCAATCATAGCTTGAGCTGATTCAAGGTTATTGCACTTTTGGAATGATTTAGCCTACTTCTGACCGGCCTCTGTTCCTACACTGCAGGCCCTCTAGGGCATTCAACTGATGGTTTGGTGGGTTTTGACCCAATTCCTCTCTAAACTCATGACTAGAGCATAGAAATTAGCATCCTCACTGTAGAACCAATCAAGAAAGAGTTCTTCTGATTAAAAGGGATCAGTTCACTAAATTCAGGCAATTTACTCATTTCTAGAAGATATTTCTCTTTCTGGATGGCAAGCAATTCTTCATTAAATATGAACAGAACACTATGTGACAAAATTACTATGTAACATAATAAAAATGTTCAGTTTTATGTCCCTTTTAATTGTAGTATTTCTTACACTAGAGAGTGTATTTTGTACTAACAGTCTTTCACTTCACAAGGCACTAGAAGCATTCCAGGAGCAAACCATCTACCATGATTGTTATGTAATGCTTACTTGAGAATAGGGTTCAATGTGATATGACAGTTAAAAAAGAGATAAAGATACTGAAGAATAAAAATTGTTATTTGTACATGATATAATTTTATGTCAAGAAAGCCAAACAGAATCAATTGAAAACCTATCAGAGTTAATAAAAGAGTTAAGTAGCCTGGACAAATCCCATATAAACATATAAAATCTAACCCTTTTGCTACCAATAATGAAAACAAAATGTGATTTAAAAAATTCTATTTATATATATAAAAAAAGTTAAAAACACTTCAAGGTATCTTAATGAGAAAACTGTGATCTGTAAGAAAAAGGAAAAAAAAAAAACACACTTTACAAAAAGAAGCTATTATCAGTATGGTTAAGCTGAGAATAATAAACATCTCTAGAATGAAAAAAAAGATACCATAAGATGACACTTCCCTCTAAATGAAATGTATATGTTTAATATCCCATTTAGGGAAATGTGGCATGGTGAGTGAACCTCAAATACAATTCTAACATTTACCTAGAACAAAATGAATAGGTGAAAAAAAAGAGAAGAGATGAGCCTATCACATAAAAACCTAAAGAAGAATAAACATGAAAATATATGTCTACAGTTGCTAAAAAGAGTGTGGTACTGGTTAAAGAAAACACAGAGCACAGAGAGAAACAAGATATTACGGGACATATATTAAATATGATGAGGTATAACAAATCAGCAGGGAGAGAATTATTTAGTAATGGGAGAAGGGAGTAACTGGATAGCAAAATGGGAAGAAAATGTTATCCTACTATGTACAGAATAGATTACAAATCCATTTAGACAAGAAACATTTTGTGCCTGTTGGTGCAATACACTTAGGTATTGGAGATTCAAAAGTGAAAAAGACAGTCTAGTAGTATAATAAATGAGGTAGCACATGTGAAAGTGCACTGAGGTCCCCCTGATCCCTTCTAGTGGGAAATATTTTGCTATGCTAATTTGAGTAAGCACTGTTGAAACTTACAAGGTGCTACGTGTGTCCTATTACTGCATGTCCCAATGCCTTCACGGCCAAACACACAGTGCCTGACACACAGTAGATGCTCAAGTATTTACAGAATAAAAAATTACAGTAAGTATTTTAAAATAATATGAGTACTCTTCTGTGTGTGTTTCTCTTAGAAAAGCCTGGGCTCTCATCCTTCCACTTCCAATGAGGGAAGGTCTACTATGATTTATCACTGGTAGAATGATTAGAGGGAAAGAAAGCAAGGGAGGAGATTTCATTAAAGAAAGACATTTTTCATGTTTTTCACTTTATGCCAAGCACTGTACTCAGGAGACAGAGGGTCCAAGCAAAAGGGACAGAGTAAGTAAGAAATGGAAGAAAGTATTTCTGAGTAGCAAAGAAGATATTGCTAAAGACTGCGATCATAAGACCAAAGACCCAAACACTTCAGTTTTGTGACTTTCTAAAAGGAAAGACAGGCAGCATAAGAGCTCAGAGATGAAGATTACCTACGAAAAAGACATTTCTGGGAAAAGAAAAAACACTTTTTCATTTGCTTATATTATGAAGTCATTTTATTTTATTTGTTTAACACACCTACAACATGTTTCATAGACACAAGGAACTCTTCCAGGTGTTTTTACAAATATTATTTCATTTCATATTTCTCTATAAGTTCTCTATAAGGCACTGATGAAAGACACTGAAGACACTAACAAATGGAAAGATACACTGTGCTCACAGATTGGAAGAATTAATATTGTTAAAATGACCACTCCACCCAAGGCAATCTATAGATTCACTGAAATCCCTATCAAAATACCAATGGAATTTTTCACAGAACTAGAAAAAAAAATTCTAAATTTTTTTATGGAAACATGAAAGACCCTGAATAGCCAAAAACAATCTGAAGAAAGAACAAAGCTAGAGGTATCATGCGCCCTGATTTCAAACTATACTACAAAGCTACAGTAATCAAAACAGTATGGTACTGGCACCAAAAAAAGACACATAGATCAACAGAACATAAAGAAGAGACAGCCCAGGATGAACCTACTTATGCGGTCAATTAATCTACAACACAGGAGGCAAGAATATACAATGGAGAAAAGACAGCCTCTTTAATAAACAGTGTTGGGAAAACTGGACAGCTGCATGCAAAAGAATCAAACTGGACTACTTTCTCACACCATATACAAAAATAAACTCAAAATGGATTAAATAATTAAATGCAAGACCTGAAACCATAAAACTGCTAAAAGAAAACATAGGCAGTATGCTTTTTGACATGGGTCTTAGCAATATATTTTTGAACATGTCCCCTCAGGCAAGGGAAACAAAAGCAAAAGTAAACAAATGGGACTACTCAAACTAAAAAGCTTTTGCACAGCAAAGGAAACCATCAGCAAAACAAAAAGGCTGCTTACTGAATGGGAGACAAGATTTGCAAACAATATATGAATAAGGGGTTAATATCCAAAAATATATAAAGAATTCATAAAACTCAACATCAAAAAGGCCCCAAACAATCAGATTAAAAACTGGGCAGAAGACTTTAATCAACATTTTCCAAATAAGACATACAGATGGCTAACAGGCACTTAAAAATATGCTCACCATCACTAATCATCAGGGGAATGCAAAGCAAACTACAATGAGATATCACCTCACACTTGTTCAGAATGGCAATTATCAAAAAGACAACATGGGACTTCCCTAGCGGTCCAATGGTTACGACTTCACCTTCCCATGCAGGGGGTGGGGGTTCCATCCCTGGTCAGGGAGTTAAGATCCCACATGCCTTGCAGCCAAAAAACCAAAACATAAAACAGAAGCAACATTGTAACAAAATTCAATGAAGACTTTAAAAATGGTCCACATCAAAAAAATCTTAAAAAAAAAATGACAACAAATAATGTGTTGGCAAGGAACTGGAGAAAAGGGAACCCTCATGCATGGTTGGTGGGAACGTAAATTGGCACAGCTGCTATGGAAAACAGTAAGAAGATTCCTTGAAAAAATTAAAAACAGAACTACCACGTGATCCAGCAAATCCACTCCTGGGTATTTATCCAGAGAAAATGAAAACACTAATTTGAAAAAATATACGCACCCATATGTTCATTGCAGCATTATTTACAATAGCCAAGATATGAAAGTAACCTAAGTTTCTAATGGTAGATGAATGGATAAAGAAGATGTGGTATATATACACAATGGAATACTATTTAGCAATAAAAAAGAATGAAATCTTGCCATTGGCGAAAACATGGATGGACCTAGAGAGTATTATGCTAAGTAAAATAAGTCAGAGAAAGAGAAATACTCTATGAGTTCACTATATGTGGAATCTAAAAACCAGATGAACAGACATAACAAAACAGAAACAGAGTCATAGATACAGAGAATAAACAGGTGGTTGCTGCAGTGGGGGTGAGGAGAAATAGGTGAGGGAGATTAAAAGGTTCAAACTTCTAGTTACAAAATAAATGAATCACAGGTATGAAATGTACAGTGTGGGGAATATAGTTAATAATAATATCATATCTTCATAGGGTGACAGATGTTGACTAGACTTATTGTGGTGATCATTTTGAAATGTATTGAAATGTATAGAAATACTGACTCACTATGTTGAACACCAGGAATTAACATACTGTTGTAGGTCAATCATACTTCAGAGACAAGGAAACAAAGTCATAGAAAAAAAGATTAGATATGTGGTTACCAGGGGTGAGGGGGTGGGAGAGGGGGAATTGGAGGAAAGTAGCCAAAAGGTACAAACTTCCAGTTATAAAATAACGAATGTTCACTAAACGTATTGTGGTAATCATTTCCTGATGTATATCATGCAAATCATTATGCTGTACACCTTAAATTTATACAGTGCTGTTTGTCAATTATTTCTTAATGAAATTGGAAGGGAAAAATAAAACATCTCTCATAAAGAAAAAAAAGACTTCTAGAGGAACAAAATAATAAAAATGTTCACAAAAATGTAAGCTCATTAAGATGAATTTAATTATACGACACGACAATGTAATGATATAAAAATAAATTTATGCAGAACAAAAAATCACTAAATATTATTTAATTTAATCTTTAGAGTAACCCATGATTTGGATGCCATTATGACCACGTCCACTTGACCAAGACCATGGACCTATTAATTGGTAAAGACAGGAATTGAATTCAGGCTGTTATAAATAAGTTCCCACTGATAAAATTTATCCCAAGTGCATGACCCCCAAATGAACACTTTCTCCTTTTAAGATGAGAATAACAGAACAACAAGAAATAAAGGGAGTAGTCAAAGGAGAGAGATGAAGACCAGAGTTTTAATCCTCTTTTTATCAATTACCAGCTATGAGACCCTGGGCAAGTTAAATAAACTTTCTGGGCCTTGATTTTCACATCAGTTAAATGGAGATAATACAATTTAGCCTCAGAATTAAGGACTGAGAGAAAAATGTCTATGGAGAAGCACCTGGGAACTAAGGAGCACAAAGGTGGAACAAGGGCAACAAATGTAGCTACGGCTGCATTAGTACTGAGCATCACACTAAGTACTGAGTGGGCAAGGCATGCTGCAGCATCCCCCAAGACAGAGAGGAAAGAAAGGACAGAACTGGAAAGATGACTCAGAGAATTTAAAGGAGTTGAGGGATAACTAGGTTGGAAAAGGGTAAAAGGGCAGATTCAGAGGGCAGCAAGGAGGTTACAAGGTTACAATATAATTGACCCCACAGGCACCTTGTAAGATGGTACTTCCCCTCGTAAAGGAAATAATAATAAGAGTACACCAACTTCGGGACTTCCTTGGTGGCGAAAGTGGTTAAGAATCCACCTGCCAACGCAGGGGACACAGGTTCGAGCCCTAGCCTGGGAAGATCCCACATGCCTCGGAGCAGCTAAGCCTGTGTGCCACAACTACTGAGCCTGCGCCCTAGAGCCTGTGTGCCACAACGACTGAGCCTATGCTCTAGAGCCTGCGTGCCACAACTACTGAAGCCCGTGCGTCTAGAGCCCGTGCTCCGCAACAAGAGAAGCCACCGCAATAAGAAGCCCACGCACCGCAACGAAGAGTAGCCCCCGCTCGCCGCAACTAGAGAAAGCCCGCGCGCGGCCAACAATAAATAAATAAATAAATTTATTTTTTAAAAAAAAAAAGAGTACACCAACTTCTACACCAAATACACTGCAGAGTAGCAAAATCTAAGGACTAAGTTGAAAAATGGGGAAGCCTCTTCTCAGGCCTTTACCTGTGTACTCTGTATGTAAACTGAATAAAAAATTAGATAGCTTGAACACTTTTCTTCTCATACTAGTATTCTATTAGACGTCAGCAAACATTCACTGGTGCCTAGCATATGCCACACTCCATGCAGAGCATTTCTGATGCACCATCTCATTGACTCCTCATAACAGTCCTATTTCCATTGTTCCCATTTTAACAGAGGCAAAGTCACATAGCTGTGGGGCGGCAGAACTAGACTGGACGATACACTTACTTCCTGAAAAAAAGCATATGATCTTAACTAAGTATTATATTTACTGTTTTCAAATACAGACGTTTGGGGGAAAATCTTTAGAGAAAACCGGGAATCACCAAGTCAAGCGTGCCATGTTTCCACTCACTACAGAAGTCCACCACATGTTAACTCGTTAACTCCTGGTCTGCAGACATTTTTCCCTATCCCGCCCTTGGGACCCCTCCTGGGCTGCCAGGTTAGTTTACCTGGAGTAGGTGAGACAGATCAAAGCAAGGCTGGATTTTGAATAAGAGATGACCAAAGCCAAATACAAAACAACAACAGCAGCAGCAACAAAACCCCACAAAGCTTAGGTCCAAATAATTATTTCGATAAAGTCATTATGAAGACAAGGATTAATTAAACCCAGGCTCACTCATTTTAAGCATAAATATTAAATCAGACTAGTTATAAATCAAGTTATATCCATTAATGCACTAAAAATACTTTGCACCAACTCTGGCCCTTCACGTATTCTATGCCAGTGTTCCTCAAAGCGGAATCTAAAAATGATTCTTAGGGAAATATGAATATTTAATTTATTAAATATTTTTTATTGACGTTTCATTGATGCTATGTAATGACTATCCTTTAATTTCAGACTGCTCGATGGTTTCAGTGCCATATTTCCATTTGTGTTAATGATCAAGTTGGCCAAGCAGTACTATTTCAACCGCCCTGAGCTAATAAGAAAAGATCAGAGGCCCAAGTACACAAGTAAAGTGAGGGCTAAATGGTATCACGGAGCAACATGGAACCATCACTAAAGGCTTTTTATCAGAAAAGTCATAGACCTGAGCTTCACACTGCACATGCTTAACATGCCAACTCAGAACAAAAGCAAATGAAGGAAGCAGGTACCAGAGCAGTATGTAATCTTGATATTGTCATTTTAAATGTTACTCTGCAGTTTTGTAATATGTTTTAATTTGTTTTAGTTGTAGTGATAAAACTGTTAAATACCAGTTTGTACTTGACTTTTCCTTTCATACATAATTATCATTTAAATAAATATATTTAAGTCAACATTGTGGGTGTGAAAAATTTTCTCTTTTAAAAGAAGTTTACACATCATTCAATTTAGAGGAACACTTCTAAATGCATGGTCACAAACTACATTGCTTTGGGAAGCACTGAATCAGTCAGCATTCTCCATAAGCTGCCACTGTGCTATCTGTACTCCTTATAGAACAAGCGTGAGGCCAAGTGCCTTACCACAGGGCGCTCAAATTTTAGGTAGAGAGAAAAGGTCCCCTTGAGAAAAACAAACTAAGCCATCTTTTTTTTGGCCATGCTGCGCAGCACGCGGGATCTTAGTTCCCCGACCAGGGATCGGACCTGTGCCCCCTGCAGTGGAAGCTTGGAGTCCTAACCACTGGACCACCAGGGAATTCCCAAAATAAGCCTTCTTAATGAGGCTTTTGAGAATCAGATGAAAGCTATTAGAAAACACACACATGCTCACACGTTTACATATAACTCCAGGGAGTTCATAGATTCCAGAAAGCTGTTCACAGCTCCTAGGATGAGAACACCTAAATAATCAGAGAGTAAGAATAATTTACAAAAGGAAAATTATTCTATTTAATTAGTAAGTGGAAATGAGGCGATGACATGCAACCAGGAAAGAAATAAGTGGGGACCAAAAAAATTGAAAATAACTTGCTAGATCAGTAAAAGAATTAGGAACAACTCTTATTAATAGGTTTGGCTGGGGAAATTTTGCTCAAATACAAGTATATACAATTCCAGATCTCTTGATCTCACCTTCAAGGAGTCAAAATACAAAAATCTCATCATCACTGAAATATTTTTATTCATCAGAAATTTAACTACATAAGAGGGGCATATAAGTACAATATAGGCATAAGGAGTTACCAGAAATATAAGCACTTGGTTTACTCCAACTAAAGAGATATAGACAGTATCTACAGATGGTTAAATGTAGTAATAAATGATAATAAACTTGAGATATGCAAAGGATTGGTCATATTAAGCTCTGAAAGGCCAAAGAAATCTCTGGCTTCCCAATGTATTTGATTCATTTTTATATGAGCCTTAAAGGATGAAACCACCAGATTCGAAATAATTATAAAGAGATATGTTTACTGGTTGCAAAAGAACCACTAAGTAATACTTTGAAAACCCCAACACAATGTTTTGTTGAAATTTATTTTAACCAAGTGCAGACTTTGAATAAATAAAAGGATTTAATTACTAAATTTCATGGTTTGTCATAGAGAAAATATCAAATTTCACTCTATCAAAGATTAACAGAAAAATCATAATAAAAACTGTGCAAATCACTTACATAGCTTAAGTAGATATCAAAGATTGCAGACATGCTCTGAGGAACAGAACTAATTGTCAACCCATGACCCGTGCATAGCTAATTATCAACCCCAAAACGGAGAAAACCTTCATTGCCTATTCAGTTTGTACTGCAGCTTTCAGATCAAGGTTTCATCATTTCTGGTCATAAATAAGAACCAGCCATGCAGGGAATTTAATTCAAAGTGCAAGTGCAATTTCAACACAAGTTTATTTCATCCCTTTTTTTCTCCACATTTTCCTTTTTATTTTCATGAGAAAACAAACTACATTATTTCTTGAAATGCACAACCTGCAGGGTGGCCTAGAGTTCTCCGTCACCTCCAGTTCTGAAACCACACTATCCAGCTACTAGAATAAAGTCTTCTATGGAAAATGCATCTTATGAAATTACTATCTGAGTGAGCAAACTAGAGGTTAAAACAAGACATTCATTTCTAGGCTTGAACCCCTCTTTCCAGTCCCAAGAATACCCAGCGAAAAAGCCAATCTCTTATAAAACTGATGAGGTTTTGTCATCTTTCCCAGTAAATGTGACAGAGCTTTTCCTGATGAAGACTTCTTACCTACTCATCTCCAGAAACCTCTCAGGTAATTGAAGTGTGACAAACAGACCCATCTATAAAAAGCCCTCATTGATTAAGATTTTATGTACAGCAGCTCAGAAGGGATAGTTAATGGAAGGCAGTCAGTGTGTTCTATTTCTCACCAGCTAGGTTATTATTTGAAGATAGTCTCCATACCATCACCACCCCTGAAAAAAAAAAAGAATGCTGGATACTAACCTCATTTTATAGTATTTCCATAATTTTCTGAAGATAACATGGACTCAGGGCTCCTTCCAAGATGTCTTTTAAACACCTGTGATACCATCTAACAGGATCACCAGGTGTCAGTATTCCCATACTGGCTGGAATTTCAGTGGGAAGTCACTAGAGTCCTGCATTTGAGAAACTGGATGCTGTCCCTTTTTTACAGTATCTTAATATACACATGCCTTCCTGGCAGCAACACTGCCTTCAATATAATCTGAATATTTTTGGTGATGGAGGCCAAGGAAAATATGGATAAATAAAACACAAATAATTTTCAAACTTTCCAGATTACTTCAGATTAACAGCTAGAAGTTAATAAATGAAATCCAGTGTAATGTCATGCCCAATCCTATTTTATCTACAAGTGACAACTATCACTTCTTCAGGAATGTGGTAAGAAAACTGTTTGAATCAGAGTTAGCGGGGCTCCTTTCACGAACTTCACCATTCCCCCATCCTCGCTAGCTAGCTAAAGAAATAATACTTTATCCAAAAACAATGCAGAAATTCCTCTCCCACCTCAAGAATTAGGATCCTCCTGACAAACACCAAGAAAACTGATGAAATAAACAGTTTGGGGGCAAAAATACAGTAATGGAACTGAGGATAGGAGTGAACCTTTAAAAGCCTTGGTAAATATTTGAAACCCCTTAAAAATAAAATAAGGAAAAGCATACTCCATGAGAAAATACATTTTATACACTTTTTTTTAAACATCTTTATTGGAGTATAACTGTTTTACAATAGTGTGTTAGTTTCTCCTTTACAACAAAGTGATACACTTTTAAGTAAGTATAAATGGATGGCATTAATTGCCTTCTAAGCTCCTCAAGCAGTAGATACCTTTTAGGATCTCACACCATTGTGATGTTAAATGAGACACTAAGAAAATGACGTCCGCTTGTCATAGATAAAATAAATCCTAAGAAGCTTATTTCCCTTAAATCTGGACCTCCATGAAAATGTTTATCTCTAGGGGCTAGCTGTGAACCTGGAAATGCAGAGAAACAAAAGTAGTTCAAGATGGATAAAGAAAGCTTTGGGACAACTTTTCTTTATCCTACACAGCTGTGTGGAGTGGGTCCCCAGCTCAACACCAAGTACAGAACCTCAGTCCTGCCCCAGCAGTTTTATAAACCTTAGCTTCTCCTTCCTTCAGGTCCACAAGTGCAGTCCTAAAGCAGCCTCACGAATCCTCCTTTCCTCCCAATTCCCTACATTACATCACAGAATCAGACACTAAACAGATAGTGAATCCCCATATAAAGGCACTTTTCTACTATCCTGCTTCACACACCCCTGAAAACATGTTAAAGAGTTAAATATATAATCAGGACTTTTTAAATCCAAATTTCCTAATTACTCTTCATTGCTATATGTCAAATCTATGTCAATCTGTGATACATTGCTATGTGTCAAAACCACATCCTTTAATTCTGTTCTTTTCACTCACAGTCAAATACATACACCACTGGCCTAAGAACAATGCATGTCTGATTGAAGCTAAGTATTAGTCCCTTTTGGGAAAGACAAATAATTTCCCTCTGGTGTCAGCTGCATTAAGTTCATGAGTGCTACACATCTTATCACCGATATCAGCATGTCCCTTGCTCTGTTTTCTAGTCAACTTTCTGAAACAATGGGAAAAAGCAATGAAGTACTCAAAACAGTATTTTGCTACCAAGGTGGGGTTGCTGCTGAAACGACATGTTAGCGGGCAGAAAATGGTAACGACTAACACCACTTATGGTATCAGGAAAGAGAGTTGTGAATAAATAAGGGAGCAGTTAAAGGGGCACGGTTTCAGAGTCTTCAGCTCACATAAAAGATGCTTTGGGGAAAAGATGTCAGGGGCACAGCAGACGAGTTCTTCTTTAGGTCTTAGGAGGAAATTCTCTTTTCTTCATTATCCTTGGACCAACCTTTCCTTTCTGATACACTTTAAAGAGCAGTGATGGGGGGTTCCTGTGGAGAAGGTCTCTGCATCACATAGGATACTGTGTAGCTACAGCTGCACCCAAATGTGTGGCTTGAGCAAAACAGTGTATTGCTTGCTCATGCAAAAAAAGGTTCAGAAGCAGGAAATCCACAGCTGATGTGATGACTACCAAATCATCAGATTAAACTACTTCTACCTTTCAGTTTCATCATCCTTAATAGGTAGTCTACCCTCACATGAACTCTGACCAACACAAACCCATTCCACACAGAAAGAAGGAAGTAGAAGAGGATCCTCACCAGCCATCTATCTCCCAAGTAACGTCTGCTTAGATCTCACTGGCCAAAGCATAATAGCATATGAGGGAAGGTGTGAGGGAAGGTGGCTCGTAAGTATATTCTTTTAATTGAGCGTTTTATCACCCTGACAAAAATTACTTTTATCAGTAAAGCAGAAGGGGGGTCAAGGATACTGGGGATACAACTGGATGTCTCTGCTGGTGCCCTAGCTGGTGTTAGTTGTGGGCATGAGCCCAGTTCCCAGGAGAATCCTTGAGGCACATGAAGTTCCATCCTTGTTTGAAAGGGACACCACTGCCAAGTGGGGCGACAGCCTTCCAGCAGGGAAGAGCACCCTTGCTCAGAGTGCCCCTCTGCATCGCCCCCGCAAGCACCCTGACGTGGGAGGGAGAAAGCTACCATGACCTCTAGTCATGGGCAGCTCCATTTCCCCAGATCATCTCAACAACACTCTAGGCTGTGCTCTGTAAGGCTGAGACACCAGACCACATTCTCAAAGAAACAACGTTATGAACAGTGAGGGAGGTTTCCAGGCTTCATCACAAAGGCCTATTTCACAGGCAATGTAGTAGAAACAGTATTCATTGGCCATCAACCAAAGTGGAATTGATTGGATTTCAACAGATTAGTCTTTGCTCTAATGAGGTGTGCAGAAGAGCCTGAATAGAAGGAAAAAGAAAACAGTAGCACGGAGCAACTCCTATTTCTTCCTGGCTTTGTTCTCTGGCAAATGCTCCTTTCAACTGCTCTCTCCCTCACAAGTAACTTGTCTTATCCCTGTGTTTTTCCGCAGTCCCTTCTCTCTAGCAGCAGGGCTATGGAGCCCATTCAGAGGAATTAGTGAGAAAACGAGGAGACATTGCACAGACCACAACAAGCTTAAGCTGACAGGTAGAATCTACCTTCCGGATGTGAGCAGTGAGGATGAGAATGGAGAAGCACTATGCATTAAACTGTGTCCCCCCAAAGATGTTGAAGTCTTAACCACCAGCCCCTCTGAATGTGACCTGATTTGGAAATAGAATCTTTGCCAACGATCAAGTTAAGATGAGGTCATTAGGGAGGGTTCTAATTCAATGTGACTGTGTCCTTATAGAATGGGGACACAGGAAGCCATGCACACAGGGGGAAATGCCAAAGTGAGGGTTCAGGCAGAGACGGGAGCCATGCATGTACAAGCCAAAGAGCGCTAAAGCATCAGAAACCACGAGAAGCTAGGACAAAGGCCTGGGACGGATTCTCCCTCACAGCTCTCATGAGAAACCAACCCTGTCAACGCCTTGATCTGGGACTCCTAGCTTCTGCAACTAAAAGTTTCTGTTGTTTAAGCCACCCAGTTTGTGGCACTTTGTTAGGGAAGCCTTAGAAGACTCATTACGTGGCACGGCTGAAGCATCTTCACCCACCTTGCTGGCCCAGGCACAATGCTTCCTTTCTCTCAAGCATCCACCTCCTGTGTGGGCCTCAAGTGGCCTCTCAAGGCCCTTAGATTTCAGCCACCATCATTTACATACTTGGGGCTCCAGCCCTGTGGGTTCCAGGAATACTCACTGATGGCTGGGGTAAGAGTGAGTATTCCCCCCCTAATAGGGCCTCCCCACTCCCAACAAGGATCATTCAGCACTACGCAAGATAATGTGAAGTCAGGCGCTGCTAAACAGAGTACCTGTGTTTCAAAGTCTGTGCCCATGACAGAACTGCCTGGAGATGCAACTGCCTCTGGCTTAATGTAGAAACAACTGTCTGGGCCAAAGCAGAGTGAGGGTAAAGTATCAAGGAGCAAGAGGCATTGCAGTCACTCACTTCTGAGGATTCAACCATCTCAGCGTACTCTGCTTGTCAAGATCTCTCAAACACGTTTCTCTGCTTCCGTAACACCTGTCTTTTCTTTCCCCCTCCTGGCCTTTCACCACAGGATCTGTCCGGAAGACGCTGGGAATGGCAGGGGCTGAAAAAGCTGTGAAGAAAGCTAAATCTTTCAGTGATACAAGTGACCTGGGGGAAATCTCCCTTCTATGCATAGCCACTCTCTATCTTTCACTGTTTTTAATAAAAAAATCTATGAAGGGAATAACAGAATGAACATCTATATCACCTGAATATCACCTAATCAACTTGATAAATCAAACACCAGTGAAACCCCCGGAACCCCTTCCTGATCTCAGTTCCCCTCTCTCTTCCCAGAGGTAACCACCAACGTGAATTTGGTGTTTCTTATTCTCATGCAAGCCTTTATACTTTTACTACAAAAACAACCCTCCTAAAACCAGGGTGCTCCTTGGTCACAGTCCCACTGGTTACTTTTTTTTTTTTTTTTAACTCTGTCTCTTTCCTTTCTTTCCCTCATCTAGAAAAAGACTAATTATCAGATAAATGTACTCAAACCATGGGGATCACAATTGTCAATAGCTTAATCTGATTCCTACCAACAAATATCTATTTTATTTACTGCATTACCTCCCCTCTCCCCTCAATAAAGCTGTGATGTAGGGAATTCAAGCCAGACCAAGAGGAAATACACTTTGAATAGTTATCTATTTCTGGCACTCCTCAATTCAAATTGGTAAATGGAAGCCTGTTTCACCTACGCTCAAAATTCTCTAACAAACCAAAACAAACAAATTAGAATTTAGGAGAAGAATAATTGCACTCCTTTATACAGAGAACTGGAAAAACATGAAAACATTTATCAGTAATGAATCCATCACTCTTACCTGTTTTCATAAAAGACAAACGCAAACAATAAGATAAAATTGCACTAGACTCAAATACATTAAGTGGAGGACCCAACATCTACCACCACATTTGGAGCATGGCATCTTCTTATTGGAAGTTGGAACAACTTAATGTAGGAATACAATAATTGCTCAGTCAACTAACTAATGGGTTAGTCCATGAGAGTATTAAACAGTAAGGGAGGTACATGATTTTAAAACACACATAAAAATATTTATGAAACAACTGTTACATGCCAGGCGTGGTTCTAGGCATGGAGGATATAGCAGGGAACAAAACTCCCTGGCCCTAGGGAACCTCCACCCCAGCAGGACAGCATGTGCAAAGTTACACTAATGACATATTCTGAGGAACTCTGGGAAACGCTCCCTGATCAATAAATCACTCTACAAATCACAACTTGGATAAGAATGGCCACAGTGCTGGTTTCTGAGGAAATCTTATAAAACCCCAAGTGTTAAAGCCAAGCAAAGAAAATCTGTTCTATTCCCTAAATGAATATAGCATCTCTTTGTTGACTAGTGGAACCTATGAAAATGTGTTGTTCAGAGTGATTTCCCACACATAAAAAGTAAGAACTTTTCTGAACCTAAACAAATATCGCCAACAGCTATAGAAAAAACGTTAATATGTGGAATTTTATAAAACTTTATAAAAAATTTTATAAAAAAAAAATTACTGAAAGTAAGGAAGTGGGTCAGGAACCTAAACAATGATACATGACCATTAGAAACAGCCCAGCACTTAGTTCTCCTGGCTGTTTCTGTTGGAAGACACAGCAAATTTTGTGGGCAAGCAGGGCACTCAGCTCACATATGACTGGTCTACTCCAGAAAGTACTTCCTAGCTGGAAAGAAAATGGACCCCAAGAATCAATAAGCATCAAAGAATGAGGATTTAGAAGAAAGCCTAAAATACACTAAAATGCTGATGGCAACTCTCTCTACAAGGTGAGATTATGGATGAAAACTTTTCTTCTTCATACTTCTCTATTTTTCTACAATGGAAATAATCAGGAAAAATGATCAATACGTTATGATCTAAGAATTCTCACAGTAAAATAAAATGCTACCCCATTTCTTAAATGCTACAAGACTACAACACTGAAAATACCCAAAGGATAAATTATTTAATGCATCAAAAGACACAAGTGAAAGCTAAATGCTCTGCTTTTTTAAAGTGTCTTTTCTCTAAGTGATAAGATATAGGGAAATTTTGAATGCATTTTTTCCTGAGTTTACTAGTTCTTCCACAATGATTCCCTGTGTGATTGATAGAAGTATTGCTTAAATTATTATTTTCTACAAAGGCCAATTAGCCCTAACTTAATAAGATACTATAAATCCTACATTATTACTAAAAAAATAGACCACAATAATAGACCACATATCAGTTCATTCTCCAACAACAAGTCTCGGAAATGCCTCCTAGACTGAATTATTTCCCTCTTTGAAAGGATCCATATAAGTTCAGAGAGGTCAGAATGTACAAACTCTTCTGAAATTAGCTATTTCAGCCAAACACAGGTCCCTGGTTCTCCACTGCTGTTACTCTGTGAGCAGATCAGCACCAAGTCTGATGAGTAAATGAAAGGACATGGTAACAGGTAAAAAATGGAGAGCAAGGTGGTTTGGTTTTTAAATCTCTTTCATATGACTGACACTGCAGGAGTAAAGTATTTCCTGATGATAGAAACACAGCTGAACTCGGGGCCAGCTACCTCTTTTACGACAGGTTTTCAAGGCTTATCTTAAGATGCGCTTTTCCTCCCTTCTGCTTTCCCATTTCCCAATAATCAAACGGTAGGTTATGAAGCCAGAGAACAATTTGTTAAGTCTATGAATATCTCTGCCTGCAAGGCCAAGTTTCATCAGCACCCCCATCCCCCTGCTGCAAGCAACTTGAAATATATGACTGTGTTCTTGGGTTAAGGTCAGTGCTCTGGGTTACAAACACCGGCAGAATGATTTCTATATGGGCAACAAAAAAAGCAAGAGCTTGGGCATCCTCAATTGAGTCATTTACACTCTACAGAGAAGACGGATGAGTGGGAGTCGCCCCCAGGTGTGAGGCAATGGAAGCTTTGGGGCTCTCAGGAGGATGCAGTTTTAGGACCACAACCAAAAGAAGCCGAGAATGAGGGATAACTTGAAATACGTGAGCCACAACCTTTGAAAGTACCTACAACCCTCAAGCACATACTTCCCTCACTGGTCAGCTTCATTTCTTTTGGAGACAGTCCTCCCAGCGGCTGGCTAGAGAGATTTTTTTCAGCCTTCATTTTGAAGGCTTCTGCTGCCAACACCTGTCTCGATTGTCACTGGCTGACCCCTAAAGACAGAGAGTGCGATTCCCCAATATTAATGGACCCCAAGAGGACAATTCTTTCTGCCAGGCTCACAATGGGTAGGAAAGCCTTCAACTACCTGGCATTTCTTTTAATCAGTTATACTGCTTTGGGGCTCATTTTACAAAGCCATCTGGCTTTGCAGACATCAATGCAAGGATTATGAAAAACCCTCACTTTTTACTGCGGCCCCAGAAAGGGGAGAAATCCACTTCAAAGTGTGTTAAGCTCCCAGGGTTCTGGTGTAGAAATTTCTTGCTCCGATTCTTCATTGTTCAGACATCCAAGGAGCCTAGCCATCTAGGACATAAAAGAATTCTTCTGAAAGCACCATGTAAAATAAAGTGTTTGTTCAGTCACAGTGTCCCTACAAATGTGATCTCATGCTCCATGGCGGGGTGTCCAAGAAGATGAAAATGAAGGGGTCTCAACAGAGCTAGTGGAAACCTGGTCAGATAAATGGGAGGTTGGGAGACATGAGCCGTCCTAAATTGGAGAACGCTGAGGTGCCCTCCTTCCTATGAATATTCTACTCATTCTCACAAAATGTTCCACACCTCAGTTTGGCATTAAGGAGAAATGCTTTGACTTTTTTTTTCACTACTGAATACAACTGCAATTGTATTTAAAATATCTTTACTTTCAATTGCTTTGACAGGTTCACTTTTGAAGTTTTCTATTCATACATTTCAATAGTCCTATCCCTTTTTAAGAGACAGTGAGCTGGCTTTTAACAAATCCAATACTAGGAGAAGGGACCAATGGTATTTTTTTCTTTCTTATTTTATTTTTTTTTTTTACAAAGAGTTATTTCATTCATCAGAATTTAAATGCTAGCAGAAACTACAAAACTCTAGGAGACTGACACATCAACATTTAGATGTATAAAAATACTATGGGGATTAAAAACTAACACCCAAATATAATGTACCATTTTAAAAAGTTATCCTCTGACATAACTAACCTGGAAGTTAAATGCAGCTGCAGGTTCATGTCACCAGCTCACAATGGTTTCTCAAAAGAGGCAGTTATTTCTCTTTTGAGGAATGAGGGTCATTGACTACTGACCCAGTGGCTTCATGCAAATAAATGGAGCAGTCTCAACACATTTCTTAATGGCCAGAAGACCTGACAGCAGAAAGGACAAGTGCTTAGGTCACAATTACAGTTGATTTATAATTTCTGCAATGAGCCCAGGGACAGGGTGGGTCTTCATTGCAAAGGAACCTTATCTTCTCTGGTGATAATACACCTGACTTCCAACAGACCTGTTCAAGGCGAAGCAATATGGAAGAAGTCTCATCCTTGCATTTGATCTGCTGCAGCAATATTTTGTTCTACCTCTTACATGTCGGAGGCTTAACATATTCTAACAGTGAATTAAGGCAAAATAAAGATAGGAAACTGGTGATATTGTATTTTGAGACAATTTAAGATAGTATCAATCATACGAAGGTAGTATTTAACAAGGGTAACATTTTAACAAGAACAAGAGAATCCTATTAAATTAGAACAGTATTAAGTGAAGTTACATTTTACTGTGGCCATTTGTAACATTTACAAATCTTAAATTGATAAATAATGTGTGCAAAATATTTACCTTGATTCAGTTTTAATTTTTAGTTGTAAGACTTTTTTCATCTTTTATAAGTACAGTGTCGGGGCTTCCCTGGTGGCGCAGTGGTTGCGCGTCCGCCTGCCGATGCAGGGGACACGGGTTCGTACCCCGCTCCGGGAAGATCCCACATGCCGCGGAGCGGCTGGGCCCGTGAGCCATGGACGCTGAGCCTGCGCGTCCGGAGCCTGTGCTCCGCAACGGGAGAGGCCACAACAGTGAGAGGCCCGTGTACCACAAAAAAAAAAAAAAAAAAAAGTACAATGTCACATTAGGTTATTTTACTTCAGTTTGATCTAGATTAGATTAAGAACACCTATGGATTAAGGTGGGTTCTGGCCCTAAGGAATATTGCTTTGAACATAATACCTGAAATATTTTTGGAGGTACATCATTGTTCTTTGGCCAACACAGTAATATCATCACTTGCTTAGTATCTTCACGTAAGGTGGAGAGGCTGAACATAACTTTAGTTGATTCACTTAAATCCACACATATGATTATTTTTACCCAATGCTTCAGTTGTGGGGCATTTCCTTCCTCATTCCTTAAGTCCCGTGAACACTATTTTAATTATTCTAGCGCTTATATCTTCCCAGTTTATCACTTCAAGTCCTTGAAATCACAGTGACTTTTTGGCTACGATGGCACACTTGCGGAAACTAGAGTTCTTCTAGCTTCAAAAACAAAAACCTCTGTTTATTGCCTGTGGACTCCACTACAGCCACTCCAACCCCTGGTCACAAATGGTTATGTTTGTTTTACGAAAAAGGAGAAGTTCTCCATTCTAATTTAAGCAATTCTATCTTCCAGAGTCTAAGCTTGGGTAGCCCTGGAGCAAATTAAAGGCTTAAATATTTGGCATATTATAAAAGAAACATTCCTTTATTATTAATCTTATGACATCCTTATTCGTTGTTTACTTACTGTGATTTTAAGTTCCTGTGATAGCCTACATATACTTAAAAACAACTTTATAATTAACAATACAGAATTTACACACATGCAGAATTATATTTAAAATATACTCTATATCTTTTTTTAAAATTAAAGTACAGTTGATTTACAATATTGTGTTAGTTTCAGGTGTACAGCAAAGTGATTCAGTTTATATATATATGTAAACATATACATAAATTCTTTTTCAGATTCTTTTCCATTATAGGTTATTACAAGATATATTCAATAAGCTTAATGGTAATTATAAGCTTGTTCAAAGGCTCATAATTAGCATTTCCTCTGTCACTTAAATTTCCACTCTTGGCCAGCAGAAGTTCCTTCAGTTCTGTTCATCTCTTTATAGCTCCACACACTATTGAAAGCATCCCTTCTCTTTAGCAAAAACAAAACAAAACCAACCAAAACCCCAAAAAAAAACTGTTTTGGAACCAACAAAATGTTCCCTTATCCCAACTGTAGTAGCCAGTTATGTTCCCTGTGCTATACAGTAAATCTTTGTTAATTTTTTTTTTTTTTTTTTTTTGCGGTATGCGGGCCTCTCACTGTTGTGGCCTCTCCTGCTGCGGAGCACAGGCTCCGGACGCGCAGGCCCAGCGGCCATGGCTCACGGGCCCAGCCGCTCGGCGGCATGTGGGATCTTCCCGGACCGGGGCACGAACCCGTGTCCCCTGCATCGGCAGGCAGACTCTCAACCACTGCGCCACCAGGGAAGCCCAAATCTTTGTTAATTTATATATTGTAGTGTATATCTGTTAATTCCACACTCCTACTTTATCCCTCCCCCCTTTCCCCTTTGGTAACCATAATTTTGTTTTCTATGTCTGTGAGTCTATTTCTGTTTTGTAAGGAAGTTCATTTGCGTTATTGTTTAGATTCCACATGTAAGTGATATCATATAATATTTGATAAACGTAAATATAAAAAGATACTTATGTTACCACCTTTGTCTATTTTGATGATGATTAAAACTTAAGTGCAGGAAACACAATTTGAGTTGGTCAAAATACAGCTTATTAGGAAACATGAGAAATGTGATACGCCTTTTATGTAGTACAGTTTATATCATGTGTCAGCCTTTGATAAAACATGATTCACTCATTTTTAAAAACATAATTATATTTTTCAAGTATATCACTCAATAATAATCACAATATATTATTTCACCATTTCCTTTTTGGCTATAGAACAAATTAATGGCTTTTTTTCTAATTAACCAAGTAAACATGGGTAGAACCTACATGGGGATGTCCCTTTACTTTCATAAGCAAAATACAGACCTCATGTGTAAATGCATATGTGTTCATTTGTGAGACAATATTACCATTATTTTTAATCACTAACAGTTTTAGAGTTTAGCTCCAATATTGCAAATGCCTTTAGAGAAATGTAAAGGTATTTATTACCTTAATACTATAACTAAAATTTCCAAAAAAGCTATTAAGAATGTCAGGGAAAACAATTAAGTTAATATCACATTAATATAAACTTAATGTTAAGAATTGTCAAAAACATAAAGTATTAGACAACTTTACCCCAAATTCCAAATGTGACAATTTCTTAAGTCAACATTTAAATTTTAGAAAAACCAAATCATAAAAGATTGCAAAACACAGTTTATTATGCACTTCAGTTACAGTTCTTTGTTCACATTCTCATATTTACACACCCCTCAACCAATCCAGGTATGGGTATACTTTATAGTTTGTTACATAAGCGGAAATACAAATTATTTATAAGCTTACTTTAGCTTTATTACAATCTAATTTTTAGACAGATTAAAATATGTCATGCCTGCATCCCCATTTTCACATCTTAGGGTAATTGTACAATTATCACAAAGTAAAGTCACATTTAAAGAATTAAAATTCACAGAAAACCTTCAGGTAATCAATAAATATTTTCCAATTAGTAACATCAAGTAAAGAGATTCCCCAAACTGAGAAATAATTTTTTGGCTTTATTTACATGTATTATTATATATTATCTTCAAAACATTTAAGATAAAACTCCGCATCTTTAACTTTTAAAATTTAACTTAAACAGATCAATATGAAACAAAAAATAAATGGCTAAAAACACCTATGAAAAGTGTGAAAAGCAGACCAGTGAGGGAGAACTTACCAGACATTACAACTCACTAGAAAGCCACTGCATTCAAAACAAAATGGTGTTGGCACAGAAATAGACAGAGATCAGAACAGAGAGGCCAGAAATAGATACAAATGTATATGGCATCTTTATATGTGACAAGGGTAACATTTCAATCCCATGAAAAATAAAGTTTCTCATAGTAACTAGGACTTAAGTAACTGGTTATCTAGGGGGAGAGAAAAGAAAGAAAGAAAGAATCCTACCTCATATCATGTACAAAACTTAAAACTGGAGTAAGATTTCAATGCTTTTAAAAATGGGGAAGAATATTTACAAGAATACTTGTATGACCACAGGATGGACAATACCGTCCTAAGCAAAACAGATAATAGAAGCAATAAAGAAAAAGACAGACATAAATAATGACAAAACACAATAATAACTAAGGATTTTCTTTTGGTAAAAGACATCATACACAGAGACAAGAACTATAAAGCTATATTTGCACATATGTAACAATAAAACACAATAAATACCTCCCAGAAATTGTGACGGGAAAACACCACCAAGTAGAAAAATGGTCAGTGAAAATAAATAGGAAATGAAAAAAAGGGAAATTCAAATGAACAATAAACATATGAAAATATATTTAACATCAGAGGCAGTCAGTGAAGAAAATGTAAATTAATGATCAGAGATAATAAGATTGGCAAGAATTAAAAGGAACAGTGGCATCCAATGCTGGTGAGAATGCAGGAAATGGGCATTCTTATGTGCAAACGTGATTTGCTGTTCCTTTGGGGAAAAGAATCTAGAAATATATATTAAAATTAAAAATACACATACCGTTTGACCAAGCAATTCCACTTCTGGGAATCTATCCTATAGGGAAAAAAAAAGGACCAGTATGTAAGGACATAGGTACAAAGATGTTTACTGCAGCATTGTTTGTTGTGGGGCAGAGAAGAGGGGGGACTGGGAATAACATGACTGCCCATTAATGAGGAAATGGTTAAATGAAATGTGGAATATCGATAATATAGAATATTATGTATTATTAAAAAGAATGAGATAAATCTGTACATAGTGACTTGGAAGGCTGATACGGTGAGAAAAGCAAATTGAAGAGCTACAGTTCCATTATGAGAAGGGCAACAACCACCAGAAAACAATGGACGTGCAGACACTCACATGTACATGGAGTAAGGAATGGAAGAACACAGACCAGGCTAACAATGGCCACCCAGGATCGGGAGTGGGGACAGGGAATGGAAGGGATGGGGGGATTATTTACTTCCTCCTAGTGTCTCTCTGTGCTGTTTCACTAGTGACTATGAACCCTATATTAATTTTACAACTTTCAGAATACATTTAAGAAAAAAATATTAGCTTTTATTAGTGGTAGTAGAGCAGAAGTACTTCCAGACATTCATCTGTAGTAAAATAGTAGCCATTAAATAAATATTCCCTTCTTTGCTTATGCAGTCACTGCAGTGTTCATTCTTGATGGCTTGCCCAATATCCATTCCGTCTCTCTCCCATATGTGTATCAGCCATGTGGTTTGGGTGGTGTTGACTCCATCCCATTCCCAGAAATTCCTGAATGGTCTAAGCCAGTTCTGTCCACCAGAAATACAATTTAGAGTCACACAATTTTAAATTTTCTAGTAGTCACAGTAACCATGAAAACTGCTGGCAGCCATCTATGAGCTAGGAAGGAAGCCTGCCCTGGGATGAGGGAGAGACTGGGTCCTTGTGTCAACAATGAACCTCTGGATCAACCCTTGCAAGAAGCCTGGACTTTTTAGTTACATTAGCTGGTAAATTTCCTCTATTTTTTTCAGCCACTTTGAGTTAGGTTTTCTATTACTTGCAATCAAATGTATTCCAGTTGATAAACTCATCTATGGACTAAACAAATACTTCCTTCTTAAGCGAAATAACTCAAATGTTCAACATTTCTTCATGTGCAGTCAAGGCATGCTTTTGTTAAACTAGCCTTACTTGATAACACCTTTAGGCAGCTTCTGAAAACATGCCCAGAGAAGATTTCCAAAGACGAATTCCTGATCATGCAGGGTAACTTTGCACGGTTACAGCTCAGAGTATTTCTCCTTAAGACAATACAGACATGATGCGTCAGAGCAATCTATTAGCTCCACTCTCATTCCACCCTCTTTGCTGACCCTCCCTTTCTAGACCAGTGTGTCCCACCTTTGGCACTATTAACATATTGGGTAGATAAGCCTTTGTTAGGGGGGGTGGCGTGTGGTTTCCTGTACACTGCAGGATGGCTAGCAGCATCCCTGGCCTACCTCTACCCACTAAATGATAGGAGAAATCCCACCCCTCCCAAGTAGTTGTGACAATCAAAAATGTCTCTAGACACTGTCAAATGTCTCCTTAGGGGACAAAATCACCTCTGGTTGAGAACCACTGTTCTAGACCAATAATTAGTTCTAATGTAGAACTGACCTTCACTGTTTTACCACATTATGGCCTCCCCCAGCTCCCCCCCCGCCGCAAGTGTCCCCTGCATCACAATCTTTCCAGGCATTATGGCCTTCTCCTCGACTAGACATGAATATGTGAACCTTGTCTGGCCATGCTCTTCCTCCTCTAATCCCTGCTTATGCTGAGCCTGAGCTCTCCACTGCAGGTCTTCTTTTCGGAAGAAATGTAGCTAGTCCCCTCTAACTTCAGCTTGACATCATTACCTGACCTGCTCCCTGAATCACCCACCCAACTATTTCTTTGAGCTTCTCTGAGGGGATATTTGCTCATTTGTGGTCACTCATTCCTCAATTCAGCCTTCCCCGGCTGGGTCAGCCACCTCGTCCATCAGTATATCGTGGGGGACAGTTCCATCCCAGTCTCTCCACATTGTATCAACTCACACATCATTCTCCCTAATTCATCCCTAAGACTAAAGATAGGTTATAACCCCTGGAAAATTCTTCATAGCTTCTCAAATTGATTGACAGATTTAATGCAATTCCAATAACAATCTCAACAGGCTTTTTTGGATGGAAATTGACAAACTGATTCCAAAATTAAAGCACCTAGAGTAGTCCAAACAATTTTGAAAAAAAAAAAAGAACAAAGTTGGAAGATTAACACTATCTGATATATGAACTTATTATAAAGCTACAATAACCAAATCAGTGGGGTACTGATATAAGACAAACAGGCCATGAACCAGAATAGAAAGTCTGTAGATAGACACCCATATATGGACAACCAATTTTCAACAAAACTACAAAGAAATTCAGCAGAGAAAGAACAGTCTGTTCAACAAACGGTGCTGGAACAATTAGATACCTGTATGCAAGAACATAAACTTCGATCCATATTTTACCCATATACAAAATTAACTCAAAATAGATCACAGATGTAAAAATCTAAAATTTTAAATCTAAAATTATAAATCTTACGGAAAGAAAAAGGAGAAAACCTTTGTGACCCTGAGTCAGGCAAAGATGGCTTAGATGCAACACCAAAATCATGAGCACTTACAGAACAAATTGATTATTTATACTTCATCAAAACTAAAAACTTTTGCTCTTTAATAGATGCTGTGAAGAGATTGAAAACACAAGCCACGAGCTGGGAGAAAACTTACTAGTCATGTATAAAAGCTTTATTTATAATGGCCCCAAACTATAAGCAACCAAAATGTTCATCAGTAAGTGGATGGATAATCAAACTATGGTGTATCCATCAATAGCATATTACTTAGAAATAAAAGTAAGAAACTATTAACATATGCTACAATAGAGCTGAATCTCAAAATAATTATGCCAAGTAAAATAAACCAGACAAAAAAGGGTACAAACGGTATCGTTCCATTTATTTAAAATTTTAGGAAATGCAAACTAATCTTTAGGGTTGGAAAATATTAGTAACTGTCTGATTGGGCATGTGAGGGCTGGGAGGCGGTAGCGATTACAAATCGGTAAGAGGAAACTTCTGGAGGAGATGGATATTTCAATACCTTCACTATGGAGTCTGTTTCACAGGTGTGAATATATATATATATGCCAATTTATGAAATGGTGTATTTTAAGTGCAATTTATGGTATGCCAATTATAGGTCCATCAAGTCTTTTTGTTTTTTTTTTAAGGGGGAGAGCGGAGTACTGTTAACTGTTGGGGAAAACATTAACTGTTAGACCATGTAGGGTTATGCTGCTGTTGGGACACCCTAAATTGGTTCATGCTACATGGGATTTCATGAGAGGAAGTGGTTTTGTTGTTTTAATTTCTTTTGTGGTTTAATACAAATAGAATTCACAATTCCTGGGTACTTAACATAATACAGCCTAGGTGATGTTAAACAGTAGATAAAAGGTCCATGGGTGGGAAGAGACTACCCAGAGCCTTGAGAAATACCAATCTGAACTATGTTTGCTTTAATTCTCCTTTTAAGTATCTCCCCATATAACCACCATCAATCACCACCCCCCGCTGTGGTCTTAAGGATGTGTCCAACCAACATCTTCCAGCCAAAAAAAAATTAGAATAGAGCCAAGTGGCCTGAATTCTCAAAGATAATAATTAAGTAACATGCTTTTTAACAGATGTTTGATGACACTATTTTTCCCCATGATTCTACCAGAATCAACTGCATTTACATACAAATTGGTAATACCTTAGAATCCCAGCTAAAAAAAAGCCACCGTTGTTCCCCTAAGACATGAAACCATGTACTGATCTATTAATTTCATTCCAGTGTATGATGTCAAGTACATTTTAAAAATATACTCCACGGCTTCCAAGGGCTTCCTTAATCCACAAGGACCGGTTTTAGAGTTTAAACTAATTTATCATAGACATTAAAAAACCTTCTGCTTATTCTCCCCGGTAATTGATTCTTGATTTGTTAAGATACTAAACACTATGCTTTACACCCTAAAATACCAAACCCATGGTGAACTCACTCATACGCCCCATGCAGAGCAAATGGCCAAGGGAAGCCCGGGAAAGCAGACCACTCCCTCCCTTGGACCCACTGCCAGGCCAGGGGGACGTCCCCCACCGCCCCTGCAGGAAACATCATTTGTTCCACAGCAGAGACACGGGGATGTCAGAAGGTGCCAACTTCTCCAAGAAAATGCCTTCCTCGGTTTTTGAAAAATCCAAATAAATCCAAAAGACAACCTCTGCCTCAAAGCCGACCTTCCTAAGTAAAAGCACACACCTCCACCACCAATAAGAGTAGAATCAGCATTGGAAAATCGGGGTTTAGTAAGAGCTCAGCAACCAGGGCTAATGTCACCACGAGGTTAATCTCACTGATCTCTAGGACATGACAAAAGTTAGAAATCATTTTTCCTGCACAATGAAAAGCACAACGCCTAGGCCAAATTAATATTTTCTAATAGGGAAGAAGAATCTCACCTAAGCATCTACAAAATAGGCAAATATTTCTTGAAAGATTACTTTATAGTTCTAGAAAAGAGGCATTTAAAAATCCTTTCCCTCGATATATTATGCCTATTGAAATGTATTATCATTAGAATTTTCATTCTTTAAAAACAAATTTTAATTTACCCTTCCATGCTAGGCAGCCATTTCCACATGCCGATAAAATTCATAGACTATACTTAATAAAACTTTTTCCTCTCATGCAATTGTATTTACGGAACTATCTGCATACAATTTCCTTATGCTATGAGTCAAAAGATACCTGGGTGATGTCTGAGGTGAAGCAGAGTCCAGAAGGCCACTGGCAAGAGAGGTGTACGGGCGCTGGCATGTTCTATGGGCACATCTTATGTTCCAACACGGAAGCATGGAAAAGTCCTAATCCTCAGCCTCATCCCAGAAGAGAAGTGACTTTATATAACAACATGTTCAAAGACAAGGCATGTGTATTCAGATGAAAGAAATGACCTGCCAGAATTCTGAGAAGTTGAGGCCTCTCTTGCAGAAAAACAGATAGGATATTTTTCCCCCAGTCACTTACGTTTGACAGTCAGCTGCCACAAAGAGTCAAAGAGCAGGGATTCTAATTCTCAGGAGGCAGAATGGCAGAGGAAAAAGTAGAGATTCTAAGGAGGAACACCAAGACATCAGCAAAATCTTCTAGCCACCACCCACCTCTCGACGGTTCCCCTCAGAGAGCCCGACTTACTATACAACGGGGTCAGGAGAGCAATACAGAATTCAGCTGCCCTGCTCACATGTCTCACTGGACGATGGACACATTTGAGGACTGCCAGTTACCACAGTGGGGACTGCCATACCCACCAGTGCAGCCATCACTAGTCTCATTACTCGTCTGAGTAAACTCAGTATCCTGGGAGTGCTGGTATGTGACAAGGTTTTCCCTCTGGTTGCAGTTTTAAGTGTAAACTCTTTTTTTTTTTTAATTTTATTTATTTTTATTTATTTTGGGCTGTGTTGGGTCTGCGTTTCTGTGCGTGGGCTTTCTCTAGTTGCAGCGAGCAGGGGCCACTCTCCATCGCGGTGCGCGGGCCTCTCACTATGGCGGCCTCTCGTTGTGGAGCACAGGCTCCAGACGCGCAGGCTCAGTAGTTGTGGCTCACGGGCCTAGTTGCTCTGCGGCATGTGGGATCCTCCCGGACCAGGGCCCGAACCCGTGTCCCCTGCATTGGCAGGCAGATTCTCAACCACTGCGCCACCAGGGAAGCCCTTAAGTGTACTCTTACGAAGAGTTTGAGGCCATGCTTTCCAAAATGTTCAAAGAAACCATGACGAGCAGGGTGAAGTCAAGTGTACTCTGTGAGGTCTACCCTTTACATGACCCATACTGTGGATATCGATGCTGAATTCATGTCTCTATAGAATAAAACGCTACCACACCCTTGCTCATTATCTTCTTCTAACTCAAATGTATTGCCCTGAAGAAGGAAAGTTTGCTTTCCAGTCGCTGGTGGGTGGGACCCCTAAATTGTGGCCACAGTTCACAGTGAAGAAACAGTCTGAGCACAAGCAAATCTCAAGTCCTCCGAGCTGTTGGTTCTTCACTTACCAAACAAAGGTATTTAAAATTAGTTTTCTGTTAAGGTTTCTTCCAGCTCTGAAATCCCATGATTAAACTTTTCTAAGTGGACATCTATAATATCCCACTTCATTTTCCTCAATACCTGTCTGTCTCAAAACACAGTTTTGAGAAGTAACCTATATACTATGCTGAGAAGGATGGGAAGGTTTCTAGTGATGGATTATTCTAGAAGAGGGGCCACTGAGCACAGGGCGTTCCCCTCTCAGCTTCATGATACAGAACATGTGTGGGGTCTGTCTCCCTCACACACCTAGAAACCTCCTGATACCAGTGTTGACTGTGGAGGGACACAGGAAAGAGTTACCCAAGGATACGGGGTCAGCCGCCCTATGTAACACCTCTCCCCTGATGGAAGGGCTGGTAAACAAAGTTGTCCCTCAACCCCAGAAAATGCTACTCAAATAATCTGGCTTTAAGGGAACTTCCTCAGCAGTCTTTTGCCTAACACTACCGGACAAAAATAAGTTGGAGGGGGGCCTTAATTCCCATTGTGTTTTATTTAATAAAACACTTATATAGAGCTTACTGCATGCCAGGCACAGTTATAAACATTTTACAGATATTAACTAATTTAATCCTCAAAATATTCCAGGATAGAATAGCATACATACTTTTATGGATGAGGAAACAAAGACACATAGAAGTTAAGTAACCTTCTGAAGGTCACAGGTTGGTTAAACAGCAGAGGTAGGATTGAACCCAGGCAGTGTGGCTCTGAAATGCCTACTGAATAACAGACCTGAGAAGGTGGCTTTTCGTGAGAAAGTGCAGGCACCCACCTGCTGCAGCGGGCCACCCTCCACAAGGCTTGCTGAAAAGATGCTCACTGAAAAAGTCTCCAAATTCCTGTCTGACTCAAGCTTGCTAAAAAGTCATTCTAAGAAATATGAAATAGAGAATTTACCCTCATGCCTTTGGACATCCAGAAGCCTACTTTGCCATTACACACACCCTGAAGCTCTCCTAAGAACAGCAGTTTTCATCTAGGGGTGGCATTTTATTTTATTTTTTTATTTATTTATTTTTTTTGTGGTATGCGGGCCTCCCTCTGTTGTGGACTCTCCCGTTGCGGAGCACAGGCTCCGGACGCGCAGGCTCAGCGGCCATGGCTCACGGGCCCAGCCGCTCCGCGGCATGTGGGATCCTCCCAGACCGGGGCGCGAACCCGGTTCCCCTGCATCGGCAGGCGGACGCGCAACCACTGCGCCACCAGGGAAGCCCTAGGGGTGGCATTTTAGATTCACCCTGAGAATGGGCTGAAAGTCCACCAGCCTCCGTGCTCCCCGCCTCTGCCCCCAACGCACATAGGCGGAGATTCTGATTTGTACTCCCAAGTGTGTTTGGAAATGCGTGCGCACGCACACACGCGCACACACACACACACACACACACACACACGTATTTTGATAAACCTCCCTAGGTGACCCAACTCTCCCTCCCATGGAGCAACACTAAGGTCTTCTTAATAATTTTCAAAGGTGAGAAGATCAATCCTACATTGCTTCTATCTCCCAGGTCTCCTCCCCCAGCCCCCTCACAGAAGATGAATGCAGGCGTGATGCAGGATGCTGCAAATACATACCAAATACCAAACTGGCTATTCGATGAATATATAAATGCGATTGACATTCTTTCACAGTCTGAAATCCTCTCTTTACTCTCAGGATATATTACACCATTCTGTTTTTATATAAACATGCCACTTTAAATGCTAATTCAGATGCAACACTCAATTTTTTCTTCATTTTGTTTCTGGGTTTCTAACATTCAAAATGACACTGGACTTCCATTTGGCTTCGACGATAGGCATTTTGAATTCTTGTTGTTTCAATATTTGTAGGGGTAGGAGGGAAGAAAGTACTAAGAAGAAAACTAAATTTATTTTAAAACTTATCCAAATACCGTTTACATGCCCTTTATTTTGCTTGAATTAAGCCCCTTCCCTCTCTTTCAGAAAATGTTACCTTCACCTTACTGAAAATCTCGTAAATCTAATTTGACTCCACTGTAAAACCAAGGTGATTCCCTCTCCCTGCATTCTAGAAATAACCTCATTTTACCCAAACTGCTTTTCTAAACAGCCCATCAAGGCAGCATGTTCTGGCTGAAATACAACTGGCCTGAACATACGTCTTCTTTTTGAAAAATACACACACCTACAGATGCCAATGACATCCACCTGAGCCTCTCCAATTACATAGAAGGTCACTTCCTATCTTGTCTCAAAATGAGGAATTTCAACCTAAGAAATATCCTAATCCAGTGCACCCAGTTCAATCTAATTACAGTGAGACAAACTGTCTTCTGAGTCCAGCAGGCCCCGCTCCACCCAGAAGCTTCCAGTAACCCTCAGGGTCCTCTGCCTCTGTCATCCTAAGCACTGTGACAACACCCTCTCCCTCTGTGGCTCACTCCAGTCTTCCATCCCACCCAAACACCCTTTCCTGCTCCTGCCCAAGAGAGACGGTATGGGAAAGACGCGAGACGAGTTTACCACCTTTTTCATATACTTGTTAACTTAACCATGTGGCAAAATGGTTCTTGACAGCAGCTCTCCTTGTCTGTCGCCAGACCACCAGAAGCATCCCATTAATGACTCGTGTTCTGCTGCGCTAAATGCAGCTCAGGGACACCGTGCCCAAAAGGTATGTACATTTCAATGAGACCCGGAGGAGAAAATACCTTTCAGATCCAACTGAATGAATTTCAGTTCTTTCAGATCCAACTGAATGGGTGTCTGGCACTGTGGTAATTGTGTTTTAAGATGCCTGTTTTCTTTGTGGAGAGGAAGATGGACCTCCTAGCAGACCTGAAACCATTGTATGCCAGCAGCACCTCACCCTACTTAGTCCGTGGCCAGCCCTACTAGACCCCAACCATTTCAGAATAATGATAAAAGGAAAAGGGGAATGGAGAAGGGACAAAACTCTATGCAGAGAAAGAGTTGCTAAACACTAGTATTGCTGCTAGGTTGAGAAATTGAAATTAAGCCGAGAAGACTCCTAAATTACTTTTAATACTTTCAATACTCCCAGAAATTCCTCAGCAGGCAGAAACATACTTCTCCAGGCCTTCTGTGCACAGGAGGAGCTGCTTTCTGCTTCGGGTTTCTGCTGCTAGATGTGTGTGGCCAAACAACATAAAGCCAAGAAACTAACTGACCAAGTGTCAGTCACTGTTCTACTAAAATAAAGTGATAACTGCAGATAGTCCTACGGATCCCTAAACTACAGGGCTCCATGAAACAATGCACTCATGCTCACAATTAAAAGACATAGAAGAAAGGCTATTTTAATTTTGGGTAGCAAGGAGAATTTGCTTGCTAAGAAGAGACAGTGCAGCTTCTTTCTCTGTGGGTGGGGGCGGCTTGGGGGGGTCTTAAAGATCATTAAAAATCAACATTGGAGGAGGCAAGGGAGCTGGCCCCAGCCAATTTCCTGCCCCTCTCTCCAGGGAATTCGAGAAGAAAAGAAGCACCCTCTGTACTAGAGAGCTGTTTATTTGAGCAATTAACAAAACATGAGGGGGTCCTTTAAAATTAAAGGGGACCTTGGTTTTGCTTGAACCATCCATTAACTCACACCTTGGGCTTTTACCCTTTTTCCACTTTCCCTGTCTGAAAACAAACACCACCCAGAGAGCTTTGCCACTTAGAAATGTCATTTTAGGACCCAAGTTCAAAAGACTAGTTAAGGGACCCACAACACTAGGAACTTTTTAATAAATATGGACAGCTTAGATTCGCTGTTAGTAGAAATTTTACAACATAAATGTTGTCCTGTATCTGGAATTTGCTTTTAGCTTTTGCTCAGCATTGTTTGTTTTTTTATAATTATACTTGTTGATGCATCTCCTGTAGCTCAATCATCCTACCCACCGTACAGTATTTCACTGTATGACTATATCATGATTTAGTCAAAGGATATACAGATTTTGGCAGGTAGCTGAGAGGAAAGGGAGCAGAGAGTATGGCAACTTTTGTTCCAAGGAGAAAGACAAGAACATGCTAGAAGAATCTGGGAAAATGGCTACTCTTTGTAAGGAGAAGACAGCTAGCTAAAATCCAACCATACAGGGAGCTAGAGTAGAAACGGGATGGGACCTTGAAGTTGGTAAAGGGCTGGAAGAGCCTCTGGAACACTGATCGGGGGTCACTTGGGTTTTTAGTAACATCAGGTCTAGAAAGAAGTTCCCTTGACCTCTCTTGTCTGCTGACCTTTGCACCATTAAAAAAAGAAAAGTCACATCATTGTCTTCGCAACCTTTTAAAACACATGTGAAACACAGACTTCAAGTTAGTCCTTGAGAAAATGATAATAAATTACAAATTAGTGGGGATCTGGATTACTTTTTTTCTAGAAAGAATATAGGTTGCTTTTTTATCCTTTTCAATTAGTAATAAAAAGAAAAGCCTATTTTCTGTGTTCTTTTATTTGTAAAAGCTTTAACTTTTATATAATATACACATGCTTTATATAACACGTTTTTATCACGATTCCAGACAAACATTGTCTATAAGCTTACTTAAAATTTTTTATAGACAATACTAAATTTTTTTTTAAATCTGATAAATCTATGTGTCTGAATGATGAAAGTGTATTTTTAAAATATTATTTTATTGGAGTATAACTGTTTTACAATAGTGTGTTAGTTTCTCCTTTACAACAAAGTGAATCAGTTATACATATACATATGTTCCCATATCTCCTCCCTCTTGCGCCCCCCTCCCTCCCACC
>NC_041221.1:70254537-70262536 GCF_002837175.3 Physeter macrocephalus | reverse complement strand
GGTGAAAGTGGGTTGTTAAAGTCCCCTACTATGATTGTGTTACTGTTGATTTCCCCTTTTATGGCTGTTAGTATTTGCCTTATGTATTGAGGTGCTCCTATGTTGGGTGCATAAATATTTACAATTGTTATATCTTCTTCATGGATCGATCCCTTGATCATTATATAGTGTCCTTCTTTGTCTCTTGTTATAGTTCCAGACAAACATTGTCTATAAGCTTACTTAAAATTTTTTATAGACAATACTAAATTTTTTTTTAAATCTGATAAATCTATGTGTCTGAATGATGAAAGTGTATTTTTAAAATATTATCCTTCAAGGCATACACATTAAAAGTGGCAGATATAACAAAATCAGGTGCCTTCTTCCAAGAGCACAGCTTTTCTGAAGGTACACCCCCTCTGACAAGTTCAATCGCATTGCCGGGTACCATAGACAATGAGGAATACATCACATCGCACAGTTGCTTGCTGTTGACATGAAAAGACAACTCAGCAGAAGAGCAGGATCAAATCCTCATTCTTTCTGGGAGAAGGTAATAAAAGACTTGAAAGCATTTATGCAGTAAATAAACAGAGGAAGTGTTAACAGGTTTAATGATCAGGTACCATGATGCCGGCTAGCACCCATACCTAATAAAAACACACATGTGCTCTTCTTCATTAGATTTGTATTAAAATCACTTGAGCATTTTTCTGATAAGTATTTTCCTTTTCCCAAAGTCATAAAAGAACCTTGCATGAGGAGAGTAACGACTGGCATCCTGTGTGGTGGTCACTGAAAACTCAGAGTGGCATTACACCCCAGAACATCTATGTCATAAGTCATTAATTCTTTTGGGAATACTTGTATTTAATAGAAAATTTAAAAATAGCATGTTTATTTCTTGTTTGCTTTACTTGCAATTATTAATTTTTCCAAAATTCACTTAAAAAGGCAGATTTATGTTGACATATATATATGATTTTTATTCCCATCATCTGATTGATAGAGCAACTGATTTTTATTAGGAGGGGATTTTAATTGGCTTAAATGTAATTCTATCTTACTAAGTATTCAAAGCATGTACTCCAAACAAACTGATGCCATCATCACTTTTTTCGTTTTATTAAAGAGTCCATGCTCTCAAACAGAGAAATTTAAATATTTTCCTTATCATATATTTCTCCCATCAACTCATGGCTATCAGCTAACATGAACAGAATTGAGACTTACACAAGTGCAAAAGGAGATATGGCCCTTCAGTAGGTATAAGGAATCTACTTTGCTAACTAACATTATTGTAATAATAATTTATAGGAAACATACTAACTTAAACAGGAAAAAAAAAAGCACCATTTATTATAAAGGCTAAAAGGAAGCTCTGACTAAAGTTCTTAAGTTTTTAAATAAAGTATACAAGACAAGCCTAAGATGTTTTAAGCATACAAAATTATAAGGGAAAAGAGATTTTTGTCTACAAAGATATTTTATGTAGATATTTGTTTTTCTTGTTTCTGATTTCTCATCATGTTGGGAAATATCAAAAAGTTCAAACTTTTACAAGTCTAGGCAAAAGAGTCCTAATCATAATGCAGGAGAATGGAAGTTTTTGATTCTAAGGACATTTCCTATGCTAAACAATTAGGTCATTAACCTGTAGTGTCCAGAGATGTAAGCTGGGAGCTAGTGAAAATTTATTTAGGCACATTCTCCAAGAATAATGATCCAGTGTTCTCCTGGCAACTAAAAAAGTACAGACCAAAATGGAGAGTAATAAAATGTTCATGGTTCACGAAGTTTTGGTTCCTAGACGCAAAGACTGAAATTTCTCAAAATTGAGTCAAAAGAATGAATTCTTACAACAGTCACCACATACGTTTCTAATCCTCCAAGTTGAGATTTGCATGAACTTATCTTAAATATTATACTTATTTTTTTAAAAGGACATTGCCCCATCCACTAAATTCAGCATAAATCAGATACCAAATCCAAATACTTCTAGACCAGCCCTTACACAGTACTAGTTGATAGTAAATCTACCTTAGTAGAATATTAAAGGCAATTAACTTCATTCTGCAACTTGCTGATATAAAAAACTATGATTTATGCAAATATTATTAGCCTTAAAAATAAAAGGTGGAAACATACTATAAAGAAATCAAGTCAATGTTCACAAATTTGCTATTTTAATATAAGAGCATTACATGAATCAGTGCAGTAAGGTCTAGATCTAATAGAAAGTTTAGCTGATGCAAAGTCTTCATCAATTCAAAGGCAAAAGTATATCATTTACTCTGCGTAAAATTCATAGTATAAAGATCATAGAATTCCAGATCATATAGATAAGCACTAATTTTTTAGTCAGATCATTTTAAACTATCTGCAGAGCAAATAATGTTTTTGCTTGATTACATAATAGAATTTTTAAATTTAAGATTCTCCCAGGAATAACTTGCTGTATAAAAATAAATAAATAAAGTAAAATTTAAAAAAAAAAAAAAGATTATCCCAGGAATAAATATGCATTTTGGCTTACAATGCCCCTAAGGAACCCTGGAAACTTTCTTCAACTTATCTTGAAATCATTAATATTTGACATTTATAAATAAATGCAAAGCTTTGTGTTTTCTTAATTCAGTTGATTATCATTAATCTTCTGATTGCCATTGAAAATCTAACAAGTCAGAAAATAATGACATTACAAACTGTATCCCAGAATACAAATGAATCAATAAAGAAATTATTCTACTTACAGACTTCCTCTTCTGGGGAGACTCAGCTCCTTCTGCAAAAGAAAAAACAAAACATGTATATGAGATGCTACATTAACCTTAGACTACTAGGACACCAGACAGGTAACATAAAATGTATCATCCTTATTATGCTTGATTTGGCATTTTCTATACTGAAAAGATTTTAGTGTAATTATTTTATGCTGGATCCCTTCTTACATTGTTCCCTTTATACACTGTATTTAACGGAAAAACCCTGTTTACCTAAATTCCAGAGCAGAAAAGACATCAATCCTCCCAAAGCAATGACAGTCAAATACTGAGTTGAGCTACATGACCCTATAATTGAGGGTAAGGGAAATCTGAGCAACCAAAGAACTTATCCAAAAAGGAAACAGAAGGAGGAGGAGAAATTTTGCAGAATTATAATTAAGTGAAAGGTGAAATGAAAAGGGTAGTGAAATCAGACTATTTGCCTCCAACAGAAATAAACTCATGCAAAACATTATGTCTACCAAAGATTATAATTTAAAAAAGAAATATAGCAAAAGTTTTCCTTCTGGTATTATTTCTCAAAACAAATGTGACTTATGATTTAGGATATTTAAAAGTAGGTTAACAAACTTCTAAAAAGGTAACCAGACAGCAACAACAATTAATATAGTGCTTTAAAAAAAAAAAATATATATATATATAGTGCTTTATAGTTTCAAAGGATGCTCTCACACTTATCTCAAATTAAGATCATTATCTACCTTTCTAGAGAGAGTCTATGGGAAAATAAAACAAAATAACCCAGCAAACAAACAAAAAGGGATACAGAAATACCTCCACCCACTAATGGAGCTTTCAGAAGCCTGGGCACTTGAGAATGATTACTTGATGACAATAATTAAAGAATAGGAAGTAATGAGTCACCTGGCTATTTTAACTCAAAATTTGAAAGGCTTGACTAAATTTGGGCTTTCCTTCCCATAATTATAATTTATTTTTTGGCTTGCCAGAAGCTCAAGGCATCATTTTTTGAAAGGTGCTTCCCCTTCAGCTTCAAACTCACCTTTCCTGTTCCCTATTTTTATTGGATCCTTAAATGTTTGTCATGGCCTGTGGCCTCACATCTTACTTCTAAACCATGCAATTTACTCCATCACAGCTTACAAAAAATGGACTTAAGAGCAGCAGCCCAGAGGAGGATCCTGTCTTAAATAGAACTTATTCAAAGTTATTACTTTACTCACTTATTAACTGGAAAATATATTTTGATGCAGAGTTATAATAATCAGATCACTGTTTAATTGCAAGAAAAAAAAAAAACAGTTTTAGGGACAGAGTGTTTTCTTCCTTCTCCCAATAGCTAACCATTTTCTTTTCACGGACTGCAGGGTTCAGTGGTGAAATGCTTTTGTTTTGTTTTGTTTTGTTTCGAGTTTTTCTTTAATCCTTCATTAGCCCCAAGAAATTATAGCGTTTGCTGAAGTTGGCTCCCTGATTCTGAAACATAAATATACCTTTATTTACTAAAGCCTCTAATGAGAAGAATAAAGTCTCTGACCAAGACAGTTTTCCTTGGGAACTGAAATGTAAATAGAACACCAATGAGTAATTGTCTCTATGTGTGTCTTGGGTTATGACAAGCACTGAGAAATCTGTTTGTATTCAGGTTAAAAAAAGAAAAAAAGGAAAAAGGAGAACTGCCTAGAAGTAATCATTCACCAGAGGATTTCTTTTAAAAAGAAATTACTGATCTGAAAAGGAATATATATATATAACTGAATCACTGTGCTGTACACCTAAAACTAACACACCATTATAAATCAAATAAACTTCAATAAAAAAAGAAATTACTGAGACCCACTACATAGCAAGAGGCCTAGAGCTTAATTAAATAAGTAAATACTGCTGTTTAGTCAGTTCATCTGACAGCAGCATTAAAAGAAAAGGAGGCGTACCTGAGGTGCTATCATTAAAAACAGAAAAAAATAAGTCAGATGTTGTTTCAGTTCTGTACGCAAACAGATCACTCAGAAGATATGAGGAGAAGGGCCAAATAAATGATTCCCAAATAATTCAATCAATCATATTCCACCAAATGACCCGACTGTAAGCTGGCTGCTTTGCTATGAGAAAAAACTGCTGAAACGGCAAGATAAGGGATGAAAACCGACTCTGTTTTTAATCAGAAAGCTTTCCAACAGGTCTAGAATTATGAGTTCTAAACACGAAGAAAGGTCACAGTGGGTAACCCCGCACTGCTGCTCCCCGGGACGGCGGCCGAGGTTGCAGGATGAGGGGCAGGGGACATTTAATAGCCCACTGTCAACTGACCCGCAGGGTCTGTGCTAACCAGGCTGAGGAGCTAATCCTCCTGACGGCTTGAATGTCAGGCTTGGAACTGGAAACTCAATTTGCTAGCAAATTGGAATCAGATGCGATGGTAATAAAGTGAGAGAAATGAATGTGCTGTGGCCAAGACCTTGTGAACAGTGGCTGCAAAAGCCTGCAAATACCAAGAGGGCTAAGCGATTGCAGACAGAGCCAGGAGGGGCTGCTGTCCTGCTGCGTGGGGAGGGACCACCCACTGATCAAACTGCACCGGCTGGACGTAAATGAGCAATATCAAGGCACTTACTGACCCAATCCTAGTGGTACGGTGCGTGTGTGTCCTTATTCTCTTAATGTCAGGATAAGGTCACTAAACCATACTTACCTAATTAGATAAGACATGTGGTATTGGTTCCGGTCATAAACCAAAGCTTGTGCTTAGTATATTTGGAACATGTGTAAAAAATTAGCATCAGATTAGAGAATAGAGAAGGGAAGGGGGCAGAGATAGAAAAAAGGGCAAGAAGCGTCCATCTGAACTAAAAAATATGTGATTATTAATCATCACAGGTTAAAGAAATGCATGAGTGTATTTAAGAATATTAAAATTTTAAAATTATTTTCATTGATATTGATTTTTCAGTGACATCTAATATTTTTTAGAATTGCTGTGTACCATTACTTGCTTGATAATATGATCTCCTTTGCCCCCCTTTCTAAAAATGTTGACTAGCAAATATGTGCATTTGAAAATAAAGACAAAGTTAATCTAAGAACTCTATTTACCTTCTTGTGATCTCTTGATAAGACTGAGAACACACAGATTCCTCAGATACTGAAAGAGAATTTCTGTGAGTCTGGGAAGAAAAGAAAGCATAACAAATGATCCTGCCCCTTTCCTTGGCCAACCTTGGCCTCAAAAGAAGATAACTTGTCTCGTTCATAAAGGCAATTGAGAAATAGCTGCAATGTTTAATATGTACAAGCAATTTCCACAATGGCAATTTAAAAAATATATACTATTTAATAAGTATTTAATAGTTATACATACACAAATAAAACAACATGGCAACACACGCCACATGTATTTAAGACATCTTTGAACTATTCTTTTTAACTTATGGGCCACTTTATGATTTAAAAGAGAAAGGAGATTTTATATCATATTACAAATATTATATTACAAATAAAATATCCCCTCCTTCAAGAGGTGGGGCTTAATTCTCTTCCTCTGGAGAGTGGGGCTGGACTTAGTGACTCCCTTCCAAAGACAGAGGAGGGAAAAGGAAAAGTAGCAACTTTTCAGTGGAGAAACCTGACAGACACCATCTGAACCAACCAACATTAATGATACCAACAATAATCATAGATACCATGTGCCCCTGATATGATGTCATGAGAAGAGACTTCACCTCTGTGACATTCTTCCTAAAAATCCTTAACTCCAGTCTCATCCTGGAAAAAGTACCGGGGAAAACCAAACTACTGAGGATCATTCTACAGAACATCTTTAAAACTGTCAGGGTTGTGAAAAACAAGGAACAACTGAGAAACTGTCACAGGTCAGAGAAGACTCAGGAGAACGATGATGAAATGCAATGTAGGATCATAGACTGGATTCTGAACCATAAAAAGGACAGTAGTGGAAAACCTGGTGATATCCAAATAAAGTGTTTAGTTCATAGTAATGTTCTAATGTCAATTTCATAATTTTGACAAATGTATTAAGGTTACATAAGATGTTAACATTAGGGGAAATTGGTGGAAGGGATGCAGAGATTCAACTGTCTTCAACTTTTCTATAAATCTAAAATGATTTCAATTTTTTTTAAGTTCTCTAAAAAGAAAGAGAGAGCTAAGGAGAAAGAAAGGCGTGTGTGTGTGTGTGTGTGTGTGTGTGTGTGTGTGTGTGTAGGCTAGGGCATGGAATGTATGAAAAAATATCTAAATATTCTAAGCTGTTCTTAAGGCCATATTTAACCCAGTATTTTAGAAGTTTATAGAAATAATCTAAGTGAGAGAAGCTTGTGACTAGGACCATCAGTGAAGATGGTGAGAAGCAGTCAGGTTTGAGATATGTTTTTACAGAATATACAAAAGCACTGGATGTGGAAGATGGAAGAGAAAGCCAAGAAGAGTAAAAGTTCTTGGCCTGTGCAAGGGGAGTTTGAGGGAAGAATGGTTCTATCTGGATACATCACATCCCAGATGTCTGTAAGAAATCCAAAGAAAAATTTCCAAACAGGTGGTCGGACAAACGAACCTGGGTTCAGGAGAGAGGTCGGGGCTGAAAATAGACTTTGAAGTCATTATCGTATAAGATGGTACGTAAAACCGTGTGCTGGAAGAGACAGGAGAAGAGAGAACAGGAAAAGAAGTGGCACATATACCTATATGTATATACATAGGACCACTTAAAATCTACAAAATCTAAATAGATTTTGGTTCATGCAGTGTTTCAAGGGGTTTGTTGTTTCCGTGTTTTGGTGGGTGTTAATTCAGGGTTGGGGTGTAAAGGTGTTTTGAGATTTTTAATTGGAGTAGTGCGAAGAGAGTTAGGAATATGGATAGGATGGTAAGAAATCATGTTGATGTATCTAGTTGTGGCATGTCATCAAGAGGAGGTTTGGCTCTCAATCTTTAACTTAAAAGGTTAACGCTGATTTAGCTTCTTGATGAGGTTACAGTATAGAGATGGACCACTTTTCAAAACTGTCCAGGGGTACTAGTTCGAGGACGATTGGCATGAAGCTATGGTTTGAGCCGCAGATTTCTGAACACTGTCCGTAGAATAAGCCCGGTCGTGTTGATATTAAGGTTGTTTGGTTTAGGCGCCCAGGAATTGTGTCTGTTTTTAGGCCCAAAGAGGGTACAGCTCATGATTGTAGGACGTCCTCAGAGGAGACCAACACTCGGACTGTTATTTCTATGGGTAAGACTATTCGGTTATCTACTTCTAATAG
>NC_041221.1:70196463-70249194 GCF_002837175.3 Physeter macrocephalus | reverse complement strand
TGTAAAAGAGGTAAATAGATTTTGGTTCATGTAGTGTTTCAAGGGGTTTGTTGTTTTCGTGTTTTGGTGGGTGTTAATTCAGGGTTAGGGGTGTAAAGGTGTTTTGAGATTTTTAATTGGAGTAGTGCGAAGAGAGTTAGGAATATGGATAGGATGGTAAGAAATCATGTTGATGTTGTGTTGTGGCATGTCATCAAGGGAAGGCTTGGCTCTCAATCTTCAACCTAAAAGGTTAACGCTGATTTAGCCTCTGGATGAGGTTACAGTATAGAGATGGACCACTTTTCAAAGCTCTCCAGGGGTACTAGTTCGAGGACGATTGGCATGAAGCTATGGTTTGAGCCGCAGATTTCTGAACACTGTCCGTAGAATAAGCCCGGTCGTGTTGATATTAAGGTTGTTTGGTTTAGGCGCCCAGGAATTGTGTCTGTTTTTAGGCCCAAAGAGGGTACAGCTCATGATTGTAGGACGTCCTCAGAGGAGACCAACACTCGGATTGTTATTTCTATGGGTAAGACTATTCGGTTATCTACTTCTAATAGTCGCAGGTCTCCTGGTTTTAAGTCCGATGTTGGGATTATGTAAGAGTCGAAGGTTAGGTCTTCGTAGTCGGTGTATTCGTAGCTTCAATATCATTGGTGGCCTATTGTTTTTACGGTAAGGGAGGGGTTGTTAATTTCGTCTATTTTGTAGAGGATTCGTAGGGATGGTAGGGCAATTAGAATTAGAATGATAGCGGGGAGAATAGTTCAAATGGTTTCTACTTCTTGGGCATCTATTGTATTGATATGTGTTAGTTTGGTTGTTAGTATTAAGGTGATGATGTAGAGGACTAGAGAGCTAATTAGGAAGACAATTATTAGCGTATGGTCATGAAAGTGTAGGAGTTCTTCTATGATAGGAGATGTTGCGTCTTGGAAACCTAGTCGAAGGGGGTATGCCATGGAGATATACAGGGTTTTCACTTGTAATTTAACTTTGACAAAGTTATGTAAGGTTTTACTAATATCTCGTTTATGAAGAAAGACATAAAGGTTAGGGGAGAATTTTGCTACACACTACACCCTGTTAAATGATGTGCTGAACTATGCAGACCCTGGGTTCTTCAAACAACACAAACTGAATGAGGCTAGCAAGTAAAAATACTACTGGGTTGACACCAGCTCTCACACAGGTGACGGGATTGTTGCACAGACAAGGTCAGAAAATGGGTGGGAACTAGGAAATTAACCCCCAGAGAACATGACCACATCTGGGGAACAGCCCGTTAGGACACCTCTGCTGCTCAAGGCTCAAATGGAGCTCAGCCTCCAGGAAGGACCTCTCCACTGTCCCAGCACCTTCCCCTCAGCACTCTGGCAGGTCCCCACTCCCCGTGAGTGTCCCATTACTGCTGGGTGTCAGCCAGCGCGATCACGCCTGAGTTTCTGCCCTAGCTGCCCAGGGAGCAGGAACAAGGAACACTGGCTCCCTTCATGAGCACAGTGGGAGATGGGGCCAGGCCACCACCATGCCTCCCATACTCTGGGAGGTCCTCCAAAGAAAGGGGAGAGGATTTGGAATTCAGAAACCAGCCCTTCCTCCCCCACCTCCAAACACAAAACGAAAACAACATTCTGCAAACAAATAGAACAGTGATGGCCAGCACGTACCATCCCCTCACTATTTTCCAGAAAACGATTTGATTTAACATTCATGTATTTCCCCGTGATCACTGTCCCTTAATTGTCCTTGGTGTCCTCACCCTACCATCAAGGGTGACTACAACTCCTCTGCACTGACAGACAAACCATTAATTTAGGGAGAGAGTTCAAAGAGCTGCGATGCGGGAAGCAGTGTATCAGGCACTGTTAGGGACACGTAAGGAGGAAATAAAATAAGACAGATTTAAAAGCTAGTTGGGGAAACACACAGCAAAAGAGGTATCACCAGGTGCAGGATTATGCAGTATAATTTGAATGAATAAATGTTAACAGGGGAGAGAAAATAAAAGGGGATGAGATAATTCAGCTCAAGCAGTGGTTCTGAATGCAGTCCGGCTACACATCAGTGTCACCCAGGGAGCTTTTACAAATACCGATGTCTGAACACCACCCTGGAGATGGAGAGGGAGTTGTGTGTATACGTTGTTTCATGGAGGCTGGTACTTTTAAGTACCCGTAAGGCCTATTAGTTTGCCTTTGGATTTTTTTCTTTATGGAATACTACTTTTCTAGCTGTCATCAGAGTAGTGAAGTTTTAAGGCTTTTTGTTATTCCCTTTCCAAGTGGGAAGCACTGTAGGGCAAGGAGGGGTACCCCAAATGGAACTCTCCCTACCTGATGGGGTGTAAATTTAGCTAGGGGTATAGGCTCAGCAAGGGATTGGCTCTTTTAAAGGGATGTTTTTGGCCCCATTTTTCTGGCCTCCATTTCTGAGTTACTTGTGAAGGCAGAAGCAGGGGACAGAAAAGCTCACACCACAGAACCAGATCTTACAGAACCAGGCTTGGTTCTGAAACAAAGCTGCACACAAAAGGGGCTTATGTTCAAACCTCTTGAAAAATCCAGTGAATCGCCCATAAAGTACATAGCTCTCTGCATAAAAATCTGTAGCATAAAGCTGGAGAAGCAGTAGGTAGACCTCTACAGAGATGCTTGGACATTCAAACTGTTCACCCTGTAAAACGCCACTCAGTGGTAATGTGAGATGGCTGGAGAATCCTAAAGGACCTCTCCTTTCTTGCAGGTTCTATTTCATTCTGTTTCTGTGTCTATAACCACAGTGCACTTTAACATATTTACCTGTGGTAGTAAAGTTCAACAAAATAAACCGTGAAAGGTACACACACAAAATCCTTGCTGCGTTTTCATGTAAATTTTACTCTATCACAACCGCATACTCACTTTCTCTGAAAAAACAGAAGTAGTTACTGCCTTCCTTTCTTTCTGGGTTGGCTTTTTCTGCCGTGAATTCAAATCAACGGCCATCGCCCCCAAGACTAGACATTCGCCTCACAGGCCCTTTCCATACACAGTTTCTCAGTCACAATATGGGTGTCTGGCTCTTTGAGTTTTATAAAATCCTATCCGAAATGGAGTCTATGAATTTCTTAACAAACTCACCTGGCTGTTTGGCAGGACACGCCAGCCTTCCCGTGGAAAGCCCAGAGATGAGCAATTGCCCAGGATCGCAAAGCCAAGAGACGGTGGAAGCAAAATGCGAACCTATGACACCCAGCCCCAATTTTCCCCCTACACTCCAATGCGAAAGTGCTGAAGAGCAGGCCAGAATGGTGGTGTGAATGACAGGGAGGGGAGTCAAAATGAGGACATGAGCACAGAGGGTTGGCTTTAATTAAAAAAAAAAAAAAAAAAAAAAAGAGGGCAGCTTTTCCTCTAAAGAGGGAGAAAAGTACAAGTAAAAACAGGTACCTTTTAAAGAAGAACAAAGGAAAACTGAAGCAATTTACTTGGAGTTCTGTAATTTCAAAAACAGAGAAGACAAAATCTGTCAAAGGTGAAAACAAGGGGCACACATGGGGATTAAAGCAAGCAAAATGGGGTTCTTTTATCCAATTTGCACACTTTTTAGTAAAGGCTGCTGAGGCAAGTGCTATGCCAGGCACTGGGGATAAAGGACTTGACTTGCTTTAGAATATAGTGTGGAAAGGCCTGGAATAGTGGTTTTTTCAATAGTACCAAGGGAGGGGCTGATCAGTTTTCTTTAAGGAGAGTCAGGATTGTTTCTTGCCCAGTGATATTCTCCATTATTCACGATAACAAAATCTGGTGGAACTGAGGCTATTCTCAACCTCCAGGTTTAGCTTAGGTTAAGTTAAGCTAATGACAAAATTCATTGTCTGAGCCAAAGTAATTGGTTCAAAGATGGCAACCGATTCAATTTGGGAAAACAAGATGCAAAACAATGTTTGCTCCAGGCTCCTGGGAAAGAATGCCTTCCTTTTTCCAAGAGAGTTAACAGGAAAGGAGGATCATTAACCCCAAGAAGCTAATGACAGCCGCAGGGTAGAAGGTGACAGAAAAGAAAGACAGGTAGAAACTGGGTCTTGGGTGATGTCTTTGAAACAATGGATCTAGTCTTGTTTATACCTGGATTTCTCAGTTACTTGAGTCAATCGAGTCCCTTTATTGTTTAAACCAGTTTAACCTGTGGTTTCTGTTCCTTACAATTCAAATATTCCCAAGTGATGCAATACTTAAGCATGGTCTTTCTTTCACGGCCTCTGGGAGTTGGCTAGGCAGCCTCAGGAGTGGGTGAGAAAAGGGGCATTCCAGAAGAGGGAACGGATGCTGCAAAGTACGGCGGAGTGAAACAGTACACAGCTCTTAGTAAACTTGGACTGGCCGGAACTGAGGGTAGAAAGAAAAAACCAGCAGGACATGAGAACAGAGGCAGGGACAAGGCAAATCACAGAAGGGTTTTGGAAGAGTCTGTCTTTATCCTATAGGCAATGGGGAGCTCATGGAACATTTTAAGTAGGAGAATAAGATGGTCAAACTTACACGTCAAAAAGGATCACTCTGGTATCAGGGTGTCAAATGGCTTATGGAAGACACATGGGAAATTAACTCAGAGGCTTACTCAATTGTCCAGGAAGCAAAGCCCAGTGCCAGGACTAAGAAAGAGGAAGTGGGGAAAGAGAGGAGAGGCAAATTCAAGAGAGAAGTGTGTGTATAGGATCTACGGGAGTTGAAAAGAAATGCTTAACTCCTGGGAAGGTTCAGAACATTAGGAGCTAAGGGCAGGGCTCCATCCAGAGACTAGGGAAGAGGGCCATCCAAAAGTTAAATAATGGAAATCTGAATGTGGATAAGGGGATGGCAAAACCATTTAATTTAGACCAAAGAGTCCCAGATGGGAGGGAATGTGGGATAGATTTGCAAAGTAAGATAAGAGCAAAGGTGGGCATCGCAGGTCTTTGCATGCAAGTTAAATATCATTCATCACAAACCCCTCCTCCACTTTAAAATTTTTACATAATTGGTGGGAATTGTTTTTCTTTACTAAGCCCATCTGCCTTCATCCATCTAGTAACAGTCCCTAATGTTTACTGCATGGTGATGTACATTATCTTAATTTTCACTATTATTTCCATTTGACAGAACTAAGGCACAGACCAGTTAAGTAGCAACACAGGGTCACAGAGCTGGTAAATGGCTTAGTTTGTCTTTGAATCTGCAGCAGTCTGAGTCCAGAGCAGTTTAATTATTTTTCATCACCAAGTAAGACTTGGTGTATCTGTACCACAGACTCCCCTCATGTAGGCTATCAAGTTGCATTCATAGCTGATAACACATTGGCAATTACTCTTAGAAAGGAATGTTACAACACAGCTTTGCAGCTCTTTCTAAGCAAATTTCACACTTAAATTATTTTTATAGACTCTGGTTTTATTTGAAGCAAAGCCTTGCAAACACATTACTTTTAACACAGACCTTTTTAAGTAGAAAAAGCATAACAAGTCAAATCATCAGTTAACCCCAAGTCAATGAGCAAATGAAACAAGCTTCCTTTCCAGCCAATTACGAGGGGTTTTGATGTTTCCTAACTACACCCTTGACATCAAAAAATCAAGCTTGGGAATCTCACATTTATATGTATATATATATATATATATATATATATATATATATATATATATATATATATACTGCCTTCCAATTCAGTATTATATAAGGGAAATCTGCCTCCTAAGTCTCCATGTTTCTCTGCAGGGTTTGCTGAGTAATAACTAGTATTTAATGTTAATAACATCTCCAGTTTATTGAGTGCTTACTATATACTAAGTGAGGTACATTTATTTCCTCAAGATTAGGAGCTTCCAGCCCAGTCATGCGGTATTTTATGTCTTCATTTTCTTCTTAAAGAACAAAATACTGTCTCTTTCAAGCAAAAGTGTGTCACTTTTGATCAAATGAGAGGAGCCACAGTCCTTTGCAACAAAGGAAGCAAAACAAGAAAATGTATATTAGATCAGCCAAACTTCATGCTAAACAAAAATACTTATTTAAGCCCATTGTATACTTCATAGTGATGAAATGAATAGGATCTAGAGTCAGATATATCTATATTCTAATGTAAGTCAACGCTGGAAAATGTCCTTGAAAAATCTCTTTAACTTCTCTAAGACTTAGTCTTCTAAGTTATAAAATGAGGATATTACAATTGATGCCATAAGGTGTTGAGAAGACTACTGAGAACGTACATCCTGCATGTAGCACAGTTCCTGAACACACCAGCACCCTAGATGTCAGCCATTACTATTGAAGTGTGATACTCGCATCAGATGTGCCACCTGGGGCACAAGTGAAGAGCTCTAATCAAGAGAGAAATGGGTAAAATCAAAGAGCAAGTGCTCGGGACGCCTACCTTGTCCTCTCTGAATGCAGAACCTGGGCACAGTTCTGTTGAACAACTGGAAGATTCCAAGCAAATCAGGCTTCAGTGAAATCACACACCCTGTTACTAATCAGCAGAAAAAATTCCTTTAGCAGAAGGAGATCAAACACAAATGCTGGATATTTAAAATTTTAATTGCCCTTAAGACTGCATATTCAGGGGTCCTTCAGGACCATAAAGTTAAGGTCACTGTGGACAAGTTTTGTGATTCTCTTTTTTCCCTTAGAAGAGACTTATGAAGGCTCTTGATAAATACGCGTATCAGCCCTGCCACTTAACTATGTTTCTTGTTACTTGGGAAAGCCTGTGACCTACGGTGAGCTTAGATAAAAAGGCAACACCACACAGCTGTGCCCTGCAAGGCTTCACAATTTTTTCAGGTCTTCCATCCATTACCGGCAAATTACAGTAAATTCAAAATATTGATCTGCACACTCCTATATGGGAAGAAAGTTACTATGGACTTTTATTGATTACTGTTGGGTACAATTCCCTGGAATCAATAAAAGCTACAATGTTCATAAGCTTCTAAAAGGATAGTTAATATAGTGGCTATAAGACACCTCTTAGGATCACTATAAATCTATAGGATTCTTCAACAGAACAGTGGCAAACATCTTCACTGTTCAAAATCCTTATTTGATTTTAGAATCTTCTCATTACCCAGGAAAACGCCCTGGGAAAGAAATGAATATCAATGACTGGCAAAACTAGAAAAGACCCTGCTTAACAGATTTTCTGTTTTACCTGTTGGTTCCCCTGCATTTCCACACCAATGTTACTGTCCAATCCAGAGTCAGTCATTAAGAGTTGTGATTATTTTTTTTAAGAGTATCGTAGCACAGATTTAAGATGAGTTTTCTTGACCAAGGTTTCCAGGGTCCATCAAAGGAGACTGCTGGCTCATAAACAATATTTCAACCACCCCTAATTTAAAGAATCAATATCCTTTTATGAACCAATTTTTAAAAATCAGATAATAATTCAAAGGTTCTATTAAAATTACAGACAACCTTAATACAAAAAGGCTTTTTATAGAACCAGGAAACAGAACTGGATGAGACTATTTGACCAGTGATAGTGAATTCATTCAGCTGATTAATCATTTTTATTTACTAAAGACACTCTATAGTTTATCTAAGCAGCCACTATTCTGAAAGCTCATTTTAGTGTAGAAATTTACAGGCAAATCAGCTCAAGGGAGCTCTTGAAGTGCTATATGAAGCTGATACCCACAAGTCTGCTTTCTTCTGAAACCACTCTTCTCCATCTAAATGCAAAAGACGATGTTTAAAATGTACATATAAAATGTATGAGGGTGATGGAAGATTAATGACACACATATTCAAATAATCAATAATGTGTCTTAAGCCTTTAATGGTACTGAAATTTACTGTAAAGAGGTCACAGAATAAAATAAACAATTGCCTTACAAAGGATATATTTTACTTCGTAAGTAACAGGTCCTATTTGTTAAAGGGTATGATATTGGACTTTTTTGGAAGTTACTTTCTCCAATGTGCTATTTCTAATAGCATCAGCTGAAAGTACACTGGAATTGGGAACCCTGAGATTGAAGAACACAGAGTAAGGTAGGATCCCCTATTTCTTGCTTCACACCTTCCCCCCATCCCCCATGAAAACTGGTGCTGCTGGGCTGCTCCTGTGATGCAAGAAATCTAGTGGGTGCCAGGCCCTGTGCTACTCATTTTCTCCTACAGGGTTTCATTTAAGCCTTACCCCTACCCTGCAATTATAGGAAGGGTGACCACCATTTTTTTCTGATGGGGAAATTGAACCTTGGAAAAGTTACACTGTGATTTGCCCAAGGTCAGTGGCCTCACATTAAGGATAGTACAGCAAAGACAAAGTAGCCTTGATGACCCTTTCCCATACTGCACCAGCCCTGGACACTCAACCAAAAAACATTTTTATGTGAGAAATAATAAGTCCTTATTTATTTAAGCTGCTGTTAGTTGCGTTTGCAGTTATTTGCAGCTAAATACATTCCTGATACTCTCCAAAAATAGTAGTGAACTTTGCAAGCTCCAAAGTCAGCTTTGGAGCAGTGTATCCAAAGGTACACCTGGCATTAAGACAACCCTTACACCATCAACTCTGAGCATTAGGAGGGCTGGTGCTTGTTACCCAGAGAAAAAGACCAAATGTTCCTTAAATTAGGATTAGATTGTATGAGAAACAAAATCCTTGGAAACACTGATTACAGATCTGTCAATGTGGTTCCTTTTTCCAAAATCAGTTGGGAGGGCCGTGCAGTGTGTGTTAATGACTTTGAAGTTAACCAAAGAGAATCCAAACTTAATGGTATCACATTTGTGACAGTTAATTAGCAGAAAATATTAAAGTACAGTGGAGTTTTTGCCTTTTTTTTTTTAAGCATCAAAAGCAATAAAAGGCTTTGGGGTTTTAATTGCTTCTTCCCTAAGACTGAATTCTATTCTCATTGCAAAGACAGAATCCTCTCTCTCAAAGTCAAAATGATCCCTTGTGTGATGTTTTTGGATCAGAAGGACAACAACAAGAGTGGACATTTAAACTGAAGACCCAGGAAAGTTTTCATAAGGTGGCCTCTTATTTTTACTAACTGAAAAATTAAGTATTTTCCGAGCAGGAAGCTCTCCCCCTTATCATATGTGAACGCTGCCATTTTAATTCAGGGGTGAGCTTAGGTGATTTCCATTATGGTTTCTATTATACTAATTAGGTTCTTCCTTTTAAAAATAAAAAGCATACTAGACCTTATTGTACTGACATGATTGCTGTATTATAGAGAAGCTATGTGTTACTGGATTACACTATCACCTTGGAAACCTGAAATTCATAGTCAAGTCTGGATGCACTGTCTATAGAAGTAAAAAAAAAAAAAAAAAACAGTCTAAACTGACTATACTATAACATAGTATGAACAAAGGGGGAAAATCAACTCTCAAACACTGAAGAATACAAAATTACAAGCAGCCTAAACTATCTTTCAAAGTCACACAATTTAGACAAGCTGATGAATTGGCCCTAATGCTTTTAAATGGTCCTATCACTTTAAATGCTAGTAAAACAAGAAAAGAAAGTAAACTAAATTACACTGAATAGAATTATGTATCAATGAGGAAAAAAGTAGCTAAGTAAAATAACTGTTAAAGAACTACATGTCTCTTTTTTTTATTGAGCTATAATTGACATGGCATTGTATGAGTTTAAGGTGTACAACATACTGATTTGATACATTTGTATTGCAATATAATTGCCATTGTAGTGTCAGCTAACAACTCTATCATGTCACATAATTATCATTTCTTCTAGTGACGGGAAAAAATTAAGATCTAGTCTCTTAGCAAGCTTAATGTTTATAATACAGTTTGTGGTCTATAATCACTGTACTGTGTATTAGCTCTCCAGGACTTATTTATGTGTTAGTTGCAAGTATGTCTCCTTAAACAACATCTCTCCCATTCCCCCAGCCCCAGCCCCTGGTAACCCACCATTACTCTCATTTTTCTAGTTCAGTTATTTTAGATTCCACATATGAAAGATTATATGTGTCTTTTAAAGATAGAATCTAAATATAAAAACCCTAAGTGCTAAATGCTATATGCTAATTGAATTAAATTGCTAACCCACGTGTCCTTAGGCTCACCAGGAGGAAAGTGCTGAGATGGCAGAGCCGCAAGAAGGCAGCCAGGCAGGGCGGCTCAGGAAGCTGGCTTAGGATGATGGCATTGGGCAAATGACTTACCCTCTCTGTGGCTTCCTTCCCTCACTGGAAACGATCAATCATAAGACCTCATAGTGTCACTGTGAGTATTAAATGAAAGAATACACATAAAGTACCTAGAAAAGTGACTGGCACACATCGAGCATGCTAATATTAGGTTATTATTCTATCTTAAATATTCATTCACAAATCTGACATTGCAACCCTAAGGTTTTGCAATTTGAAAGTGTAAAGTGTTCATCTACACGATAGGTAGTTATGCTGATATATCGTCTGTGCACCAAAGCACAGATGAAAACTAGTAATACATTTAAATATTCTACTTGAATGAAAGCTTAGAGAATCTATCCTTGAATTTCTTATTGATACTCTCAGGTGCTTTCCAAATGAATTCTGCTGCGTTAAAACTAAGCCAAAATAGATTACCTGGGCCACTGTAACTGCCCTCTGTCAAGCACAAAGTCCATCTCAATGAAAAACAAACTTCTTAAAAAGCCAGATTCCATTTTTACCCCCACACATGCTAAACAAGTTGGCATATGTTCCAAGCATTCCACAGTGTATCTTTTAAGCAGACCCTTTTTATCTCGTGTAGCTTTCATTAAGTTACAAGAGAAAAAGTATTTCTCACTAGGACAGGAATAATGCTAGATTTGTCATCTACTCTGTTTTCATTCTATATTTCTCTCAGTCTACCTTTCATCAATAAATAACAGTGTTGCTTTAACTAAAAAGTGTGGAAAATTCTGATTGAATTTTCTACTTCAGAGTACACAAAATCATTCCATCTAACATGCTGTGTTAGAAAATCTATGCCCTATTCTGACCTCCTGTTGCAGCCTATTTCAAGTATTGGTGATGCACCATATCACACTGCATGGCTGGTGAAGGAGAGTAAACATATTGACCGAGAAATGTTTTGAAAAAAGCCTCTATTCCTCCTAGATCCTGGCTACTGTCAAAACTTACAAACATGTTTGCATTCTGTCTGTTCAAGAGCGTGACAGAGTTCTCACAGAAACTCTCACAATAAGTGACACCAGCTACTCGCCTAATTCTCCATCTAAGCATCTAACCATGCAAGGCGGGGGCTGGGGGAGGGGGAGCAAGAGTCAGCCCAAATAAACTCAGAGGTGTAGGAGAGAAGATGTTATTAACTGTGCCCTTCCTTTCACCTATTTGCAAGGTTAAAACACAATTTTGTGGAAGAGATTACCACCGCAGTGAGAAGGCACAACTCAGCCAGCAGGCAAGGAACACATGGAAGGAAAGGTAATATATTGATTGACCTTTCCTTCCAATTGCAGTCTAGGCAGCTTGCTGTCTTTTTTCATTTGGGGGGATGTGACAGCTGACCTAGCCTATCTTTCTGGACTAGCAAACTGGGACAGTCCTTGGACAAGTGAGGCCGAGACCAGTACACACCTACAATGGCAGAGCACAACATTAGCTCTGTCCTAAGTAGCAGGCCCTAAGTATAATGCTCTAATCGTCTGTATTAGAGCTCTTCCTCCCTCCAAAAATGCTAGTTTCCTTACCAGAAAGCAGTGGGGAAGACGTTTCCCAGGTGTAGAGAGTGGCAGCCAATATGAATTATTCATATTCCTTGAAATAAAGAGCAACAGGTCCATTTAACTCAACATTTGCCAAAGAACTTTGCTAATGGGTATTGACAAGAAAAACTTAAAAGTTCCTTTGTAAAAGTTCTGTATTCAAATAAGTTTGAGAGACACCTAATACAGCTCAGAGAATTTACTTACTGCAAGATTTCCCCAAGATTTTTTAAATTATTGGCACTTTATTTAACAAGATCAAGGGCCATGGTTTGCAGTGTTCCCAAAATTAATGGAACCATGGAACACTTTGGGGAAAACATCACTGAGGCACATACGCAGAACAAGCTTTGAGAAATGTAAGTTTAACTGAGCCTTTACTTTAGTACAATGATAGGATGACCATAAGAAAAGCAGAGACCAAATCACTGCCATGGGATACACCAGTGACTGAATTTAGTAACTGAATTTCACAGTCTGGTATTGCACTCTGATGAAAAGAGGTAGGTGCTCTACACTGTAATTCAATCAAGTGTCCCCCAGTACACCTTGAAAGAATGCACAACAATTCCAAGAGAAGGCTGAAAACAACAGCTACATAAACAAATCCCTCGTGCACAACAGTGATCAAATCGCTAAAGAAATAAACCCAAGGCATAAAAACACATGACTACCATTCCATAGGTCTACACTTCATGTGAAAGATACACCCAGGAAATAAGGACTATTATCACAGCCATGTGTGTCTAACAGTGACGGAATAACACAACTAAGCCCCTATTTATGAATGGTTCGGCTTATCTTTGTTCCCTTTTCCCTATTGGCAAATTCCCTTATCTCCTTGGACAAACCTCCTATTTCTGAGACTTCCACTTCCATTCAGGAAGTAGACAATCACAAGAGACCATTACTCTCAATTACATGTGTGAAGATGTGAAGAAAAGCTAGAAATGAAAAATATGTTATCACTTTGCCTGGTTCCTCTCTTACCCATCTATGGCAGATTCCTCCTCCTCCTGACATTCTACCATGATAGCCACGGGCCTTTTCCTTTAAGAGTTTGTCACTCTGGAGTTCCCTTTTTAGGTTTACTTATGCCCTTAGCTTTTAAAATTATTTTTTAAAGTATGATTTTGTAGCTTACACACCTTGTTTTGATAACAACAATGGTCTCTTGTCATTGTCCACATTCTAAGTGGAAGAGGAAGCCTGGGAAATAGGAGATGTTGCTTTTTCGTGTGTTTATAATTCTGAGTAGGTGCCAAACATTTTGCATGAAAGAACAATAGAAATTGAGGTAAATAATATTTAGCTCCAGGAAAAGGTGTGTCTCTTCTATGCCACACCTCTTGAGTCAGGGTGATGAGCCATTCTGCTCACTACCTGAACTGTGCAGGTACTGTTGAGATCCATGGTCAAGAAAAGAAACTGGCAATACAAACAGATGTGGAGAGAGCCAAGATCTTGATGTTACCAGACAAAGACTCAAAAATAACTATGCAAAAGGATACAGTGGCAAAGATGTGTGACAACATGAATGAAGACATGGCAAATTTCACTAGAGAGATAGAAACTATACTAATAATAAAGAACAAGAGGAAAAGCTGAACTGAAAGATACCAGAGTGAAATGGACTTACCAGCTGACTGAGCAAAGCAAAAGAAGGGATAAATAAAGTTTAAGTCGAAATGATAGAAATTATCCAAAACGAATCACCAAGAGAATAAAGCATAAAGCAAAAACAAAAAAGGGTGTCTAAGATCTGTGGGACAATATCCAACTGCCTAACATAGGTACAAATGGAGCCCCAGAAGGAGAGGAGAGAAAGTAGAAGATATATTTGAATAGATAATGGCCAAAGACTTTCCCAAAAAATTGATGAAAGGCATCAATCCACATATCCGAGAGGCTCAGTGAATTCCAAGCAGAATAAATACAAAGAAAATCATACTTGGGCACATCTTAGTCAAATCTCTTTTTCAGGCAAGAAGCAGATAAATATGTGTGAGACAGTGGAAAGGGAGAACTTATCAAAAAAAAATTAACTTGAAAAAATGTTATAACAGTCAATGGTGTTATCAAGATAATCAAGTCAGTTACAAAAAGATACCATGGTCTCCAAGCATTGGCCAGCAAGTGTGTTTGAGTTGCTCAGGCTGCTCTTCTCAGTACTGTCAGCAAAGAAACTCCTTCCAAAACCCTATCAGAATCCATAGAACACCCCCAGGCAAAATAAGTTGCCTAGCTAAATGTTTAAATTACTTTTTTAGAGTTGCTGGTTATGTTTTGATTTGTTTTTCTTTTTGCCTAGGAGTAGAGGGGTATAAGGGGCAAACAGGATAAAGAAGTCCGTGAAGGCAAAGAAACAATTTCAGTAATTCTTCATAAAGCTAGAGCTAAATTGGATAACCTGTACTTAACCCAACTGATGATCTTTTCACCTCTAAATTAAAAAGATTTCCTACACCCTTCCTCGAATAAATTGCTAATCTCATCTTGGCCAGTTGCCTGTTACACAAGTCTTTGGTAAGCACTACTCTGATGACTGAGAAAAGTCAACAAATGTAATTCACCAGTTTTTTAAAGCCCTTGAAAAAAAGAATCCACCTAAGGACAAGACAGGTTGGGCTGTAACAATTCACCTATGCCTACTTAACCTTTGCCAGCTGAAACAAAAAAAGAGAGAGAGAGAGAGAGAGAAAGAAAACCGCTACAAAAATCTGTGTTAGGAAAGAGAAACGGGCCAAATTAAATAGTTCTTTCCCCTCAATATTTTCAGTCACAACATTTAAATGGCCTTAAAATAGAAATTCCAGCAACTAAAATATTAAAAGCCAATGATTATGAGTTTTTGTTTTTTGGTTTTTTTTTGTGGTACGCGGGCCTCTCACCGTTGTGGCCTCTCCCGCCACAGAGCACAGGATCCAGACACGCAGGCCCAGCGGCCATGGCTCACGGGCCCAGCCGCTCCACGGCATGTGGGATATTTCCAGACCGGGGCACGAACCCGTGTCCCCTGCATCGGCAGGCGGACTCTCAACCACTGCGCCACCAGGGAAGCCCAATGATTATGGTTTTTACACTTGTTCTTTACGTCTATTTTGAAGCCCAATCCCATCCTTTTCTTAAAAACAAATATTTACTGGATAATGAATTAGGATGTTGGCAAGCAGTATCAGGACAGAAATGCAACTTTGAAAACAAAAATAGAAATTTAAAACATTCTGAAAACTGCTACAAGGGTAACACAGGGGTCTGCTGGGGTGGTGGTAATGCTCTGTGTTTTAAATCTTGGTGTTGTTACCTGGGTATAGTCAGTGTGTGAAAGTTCATTGATATCTGCATTTTTTGGATATGTGTTACTCTTACAGGAAAAAAAAATCATTCAGATCTTTGGGATAATATCAAACTTAAAATATCTGTACTTTTCTGTATATATGTTATACCTCAATAACAAGATTTTTTTTTTTTAAAGATTAGGGAGTGATTCTTCAAAAAGCAGCAGGCTAGGGCTTCCCTGGTGGCGCAGTGGTTGAGAGTCCGCCTGCTGATGCAGGGGACACGGGTTCGTGCCTCGGTCCGGGAAGATCCCACATGCCACGGAGCGGCTGGGCCCGTGAGCCATGGCCGCTGAGCCTGCGCGTACGGAGCCTGTGCTCTGCAACGGGAAAGGACGCAACAGTGAGAGGCCCGCGTACCGCAAAAAAAAAAAAAGAAAAAAAAAAGGCAGCAGGCTATACTCACCTTCAAGCTTAAGCACTAAATCCCGTAAATGCCTGGCCACAAAATGGCCAAATGCTTCAGTAAGAGTTACCGGAACTGAATTCTAAAGGCATGTTTTAGCCCTGTAATTTTGACTGCTTTAATACTGTGTTTACATTATACATTATACACAGAATCATGGAAAATAAATAAGTGGAATCCACTTCCTGTAGAATTACTTGTATGTATCTGAGTAGAGAGATGTTAGGCTGAAAAAATTGGGGTGCCCTTTGCCCACTTTTCAACTGAATTGTTAGGGCTCTAGAATTCTGTTAAAGCCAACAGAGAAATACATCCTTGTAAACTGGGAGGGACACACAAAGGAATGGTAAGGAGAATGAATGCTTTTCAGATAGTTTTGCAGCATTCCGTAGGACCCTAGTGCTGTGGAGTCAGGTGGCAGGAGAGTGGGATATAGGTCAAAGGAGGTCTCTGGCACAGGAGGCAGAACATCACCACGGGTACTGTGGTTGCCTTCCTTTTGAACCCTGAGAAATGCCGCTCAGTACAGGGTGTCGCCCGGGAAAGGGCGGAGCCCCTCCTAGATGGTGGTGCAAAGGGCGTGGTGTGGTGGCTAAGCGCAGGGACTAACTGGGCTTCACAGAGTTCTAGCTCTGGACCTCCTGCAAGTGATTTAACTTCTCTGTGCTGTCTGCCAAAGGCAGTGAACTGTGCACAGCTGTGCCAGGTAGACAGATCATGTTGTAAGTGTAGCCCCCAAAATGCAACCTCAGACTCAGCCTGAACCTGAAGGGAACTAATCGTTTGGAATATGGGAAAACATTACCCTTCGAGTGTGAGGTACAATGTCATAGCTTTGTCCTGTAAGCTGACAAGTGCAGTCCATAGGAGTTTAGATTGAACATCAAAGACATGGAGTTAAACAATGACCAGAGGAGAGGTGAAAATTCATTTACCTGTCCATTCAATGCCTTCCTGATGATCCACACCATGTAGGTGTTTATCTAGTTATGTCTAAGGCCTGCAGCTCAATCTGTTTTATCCTTTGATAAGGTGAGTGTGCCTTGAACTCATTGAGAGACTTTCTGCTTTCCTTCACAAGTGGTCTGTGCGCTCCTCTACTGGTAACGGAAGCAACTAACTGTGGTAAAAATCGAGAAAAGGTAGAGGGTTTTTTCCTACACCTTAGAAACACCCAAAACCTGTAGCAATTTTTAGAATCTTTGACTTTTCTATTGTTTTCACTTTTAAAGGCTTATGTTTTTCATGATGTTGCTTTCCAGCAATCCTAACTTCATGCCCAGTAACAGTGACAGAAGTTTTGGTTTTTCAGGTTTACCCACTGTGTTCTGTTCCTGAATCTGGGTGCTGGTCACACAGGATTGTCCAGTTTGTGGAAATTCATCAAGCTGTACGCTTGTGAATGTATGTTATATTTCAATAAAAAGTTTTATACACATGCGTACACACACAAGTACACGTAATTTTTTTTAAAAATTGGCAGCCTCCACAAAAAGGAAGTAGTTGCAACTGCCAGGCATGGTCCAAGGGCACCACGGATGGAAAGGGTCTGGTCCTCCTTCACCACTTCAGCTATGTCCATCACAGGCAGCCAGGCAGGATAGATAAGAACAGGGATCCCAAGAGCCAGACTGACTGGGTTCGAATCCTGGCTCCCATTTTATTCTAGCCATGTGATCCCGTGCAAGCTTCAGTGGCCTCACCTGCCAAACGGCCATCAACAGTACCACCCTCCTGAGGATGCTGTGAGGAGTAAAGTTGTTAGCCCTGTGTGTACAGAACCTAGAACTAGGTGGACATGCTTCAGGCCTGCATAAGTGTCAGCTGCTCCGTGATTTGTAGGAGCACTGCTTCCATTCCTAGAGACTTCTTGAAGTCTCCCTTATACCATACTTCTTGGCCTGTCTGCCTACTTTCATGTGGGGAGAGTCAAGCGTACAGGAGAGGGTAGGGTTAATCATACTCCTCAGACGGAGAATATTATTCCCACCCATCAGTTTATTTACCTGCATACCTAACTTTTGACACCCCTTCCCTGTCTCCAGCCCACCTTTCTAATGTGCCTGATGGATAGTCAGCTATTTGTACGAGCTCCCGGAAAATGCAAGTTGTATGATGTGCATGTATTTTTAATAGACATTACAAGCGTGGTCGTAAAGAACTGAATTTGTTTAAGCTTTGTTTTTCCACACAGTAATATGTTTTAGGCTCCACCCACATTGCTGCTTGTCCTTTCAAGGTTGCTGCTTCTAACTGCTAGATGTTATGTTATGTACCCTGTTTTTCCAATCACTCTCTCAACTGTCTACACCCACGACATCCCCAATCTTTCTGGGGTAACAACAATGTTGCAAGAAGCATCTGTGTCCTCCAACAGACGCCAGTCCTTTTGGATCGGGATTGCTGGTTTGTAGGGCAGACTGTGTCTAGTTTAACTAAGAACTGTCATTTTACTACCCAAACCAGCCCGATCACTCTACAGAATGTCTGCACCAGACCATTTCATTATAAGAACAATCTTAACGAGGTTATCCCCTCACTGTATGGATGAGGAAACAAGAGACTTTCCCTCGGCCACACAACTAATACACAGAACTTGAGAACAGTCTGCGTGATGGCAAAGCCCGCCTGCATCCCACCAGGGACAGCCATACAGGAGCATCCCTTCCATGTCACCTGTTCTCCCTCCATTCCGGTCTGGCCCATCACATTACCTTGTGCATTCTCCTAATGTTCACGCCCATACTCAAGGTTTAAAAAGCCCTTTCTGGGACTTCCCTGGTGGCCCAGTGGGTGGCACTCTGAGCTCCCAATACAGGCGGCCCAGGTTCAATCCCTGGTCAGAGAACTAGATCCTGCATGCATGCCGCAACCAAGAGTTTGCATGCTGCAACTAAGAAGTCCGCATGCCACAACTAAGACCAGGCGCGACCAAAATGAATAAGTAATAAATAAATTGTTTTTTTTTTTTTAAAGCTTTTTCCTTCTTTCAGGGCCCTGATGAAAACCCACCAGCTCCAGGAAGCCTTTTCTGACTGTGGCTCACAGATGTCTTTTGGTTCAAAATCAACACCCCTCTGATATTGTTTACCAAACAATTGATTACTGTCTCTGCATTATTTCTTTGCCAATTACATTATATTCTTGAAGGTAAGAACTAAATCCTACAATTATATTCCTCCATGCTACCACACAGCTGAGTATATGACATTCAAAAATAAGTATAACTGTACAGACTTTTAACAATGCAGACATTCTACCTCAAGGATCATCTGGTCCTAAACCCTTATCTTACAAGAGGGAAAAAAAAAATCCTCAACAAGTTAGATAATGATTACCTGATAACCATAATAAGAGCAATCATAATTTAAAGGATAGCTACAATTTTTCTGGCACTCATTAAGTGCCTATCTATGCGGTAAAAACTCTTCATACAATCTCTCATTTACTCCTCAAAACAATCTCATGAGGTGGATATTATTTTGTTCTCAGATGAAGAAACTGAGGCTTTCTCAGGGTGATTAAGTAACTGCCCCAAAGTCATAGCTATTAAGTTGCAGATATAAGATTCACACCTACTTTAGCTGGGACCAAAGGCAATTCATAGATGGCTGATGTACAAACAAACAAACAAAAACTATAAGCTGTCTCAAAAATTTCTGTCATCAATGTATCACCCCTAAAAGCCCTTGTAAAAATAAAGTTTACGTAGTACAACATTTTATGTGACTAAAATATTCCCAGAATAATTATGGCAACCAATCTTCCCAGCCCCTTCCCCATCTTTCTACCTCCTTAAATATAGTAACAAGTATTACATTCGCCAAAAGAGAAGAAATTATTCTTTAACACTTGAAATTCCTGGGACTAGGAGGGTGTTAATTACCATCCAGAAACTCAAAGCATAATAAGGCTCAAAAATGTAGATTTTTTTTTTTTTTTTTTTTTTTTTTTTTGCTGTACGCGGGCCTATCACTGTCGTGGCCTCTCCCGTTGCGGAGCACAGGCTCCGGACGCGCAGGCTCATCGGCCACGGCTCACGGGCCCAGCCGCTCCGCGGCATGTGGGATCTTCCCGGACCGGGGCATGAACCCGTGTTCCCTATATCGGCAGGCGAACTCTCAACCACTGCGCCACCAGAGAAGCCGCCAAAATGCACATATTTTAAAGCCTATCCCCTTAGTACTTGAAAAATCAACCTATTTTCTTTTGCTATTATAGAGAGAAACACAATTCCATGATTTCCACGGCTTTTATTCTACATCAACTTTGCAACTATGAACTCTGGTCAATGCAGCCTCTTGCCCCCTCTGAACAGTGGGTTTCTAAGGTCTCAGAGACATTTACTCTTCAGAGAGATAAAAATGAAAAAAGGATCAATCCTAAAAGGTTTATAGTAGTGAGAAAAGAAGACCATCTGCTCTGAGATAGCTCTGGGCTGATTTTCCCAGCAGGGAAGCCCAGGTTTTATAAACCTTATTCTCATTAGAAAAAGGTAGAGAAATCGCTGAGAATTAGTATAAACGATTTTCAAGGCCTAAGGCATATTGAAACAATGTATCTTAGAATTAGATGCAGGGTTTTGGTTAGCTGGGATATCTGTCCATTTGGGGAGTTTGGTTTGTTTTTTCAGAGGATAGAATGTTACAGCACTTTCTGGTTTTGAAATGTATTAGATGCTATGCCCACCGCTACTTACTGTCACATGCTCAAAATTTCAATACAGTCTCTACGAACCTATTTATTCTGGATCAGCAAAGCTTCCAATGAAAAATGACAGTTCATCTAGAATAAATCTTCATTATTCTTTTGTGCTGAAATGCCAGGAGGTTTGAAAACTAATCCTCTGTACACTCTCGTGTTATCTTCTGTCCACCTCCTGTCTCCCCAGATCGTGTCCCCGACGCTCCCATATCAAATTGATTTTTATTTAACAGAAGCCTTTACCAGCTCCACAAATAACTGCTCTGTGGTCTTTGAACTATTATTCCTATTGCCCGTTTTCTTCATTCTTTGTTCATTTAATGTGTTACAGCATTCATACTGGGGGATAGACAGATGAGCATATTCTCCAAACAAAAGACATTTTAGAAATTCCCAGTGGACAAGTTTAGCCAATCAGAGGTACTTACCTTTGATTTCTCCCTAACTCTTTAACTCTTATTCTAATAAAACAGATTTAAAGCTTGCTCTCCTATACTCAAAGCACTTTCAAAGGCTTTCGAAGACTAAGATTAAAAAAATTCAGGCTAAAAAAAAAAAAAAAAAGGCAACTCCTTGAGCAGAAGATGAGCACCTTATTTCTGGTCCATATTTTCCCCCATAGCTTTAAAGTAAGTAATTCTGTTTTAAAAATTAACATCCGTTGAAGACACTGATAGAAGGCCACCCAAAAATAATGCCCTGCAAGTCATGAGAAAGGATGCCGTTTGTAGAGGGATTTTAGGATTGAGAAATGCTATTCAAAAATCTCAGACTAAACGGTTAAGTATCTAGTTATAAATAGCCTTGATGGAAGAGAAACATAATTCCATAATTTGATTAAGGGAACATTTAATAAACTCATTTAATAGAAGAGAAAACCTTGAGCAACGGTGGCTCAGTGATAAGTGGCTGCCCAGGGCCATAGAGCTGGTTTATGACAAAGCCCAATGTACAACCCAGTCAAGGATATTCTTCCCGCCCCTCTGTATTGCTAATGGGAAACTAAGTATCTCTACTTGATCACACCTCTTCCCAGATTACAATGCCGACTCAACAAAATCAGTGTTCTCAAAAGATTTGGCAGCTGGTTTACTGTAAATTGTTACTGACCAGGGCTCTTTTTTTTTTTTTTTACTACAACTCAGATTATTGAGTTGAAGAAAATACAGTGCAGATTCTAAGCACTGATGTACTTATAACAAAAGGTCACTTGCTACACTGATGCATATTTCCATTTGCTATTTGTTGTCCAAGTAACCTATGGACACAAGAAATGTGGTTTCCCCCCATCAGTTGCTAATATTAGGGAAAAAATTTAGTTCTCAAATTCCTAGTCCTGCAGTATTTGGGGGAGGAAAGGATTTGACCTTTAAAGCCTATTTGTTAACACTGGCTGAACCTATTCACACAACACATGAAGGCACCAGACGTTTTCTTTAGAGCAGTTGAATGAGTTCCTCTTAGAGTGTGTCCAGAAAAAGAAGCCATGATTCTCACTCAAGACAAAATGGAACAACAAAAAGACTCAACAGAAGGAACACAGCTAATTTACAGTGTAATATACAACTCTTTGCACGGGTGAGGCACAGTATTTCTGAAAATGCCAAGCAGAATGAAATGAACACAGGAAAAAAGAAAGAGGAGGAACAAAAGCACTCGGTGAGTTGAGTCCTTAAAACACAACTGACCGAGAGGTACATGCTGGGTATAATAGTGGATTAACCACTTTATAAGCGGTTAAGCACATTAACAGTGTGCTTAACCACAGGATGTTTTAGTGCCTCATTAATGAAAACTCTTAGGCGGGGTCTGAGAAGGACCTGGTATACTCTGAGCTGTGCTCTACTTTAGCAAGATTCACATGATGAATCCATTCGCCTTATTCAGAGCTAGTTTATTTTTTTCCCTCACATACTAACAGAACTTTCATAACTTCATCAAAAGGATCCTGAGCCAAAGTGAGTTGTCTGGAGCTTGGGGATGCGGGGCACCCCAGGTACTTAATAAATGTAACAAAAGGCTATGACATTTGGAGTCCACTTTCAAATACTACCACACAGGCAGTGTGATATTATGTATTGGTTAAAATTATATCCTATACCCAGTCAGTAGCCCTGATCAGGACTGACTCCCCCTCCCCCAGGGTGGTCAGCTAGCATTACATCAGAGGTATCTGTATCTCAGTCACACCCGAGATTTTGCTAATTGGCATACTGAAATGGGTTTTCATTGCCGAAATCAAAATCAGTGTTCTCAGGATGTTAGAAACAGGATTTCATTGTTGAAACGAGCGGTATTTAAGGTAAGTGAATCGGCAAAGTCAATTTAGAGATATTCTCTACCCTTGCATGAGCAGCGCATAAGAATCTATGAAGGTCTGTAACTTGGACCCTTAGGACTAGCACCCGAGGCCCAACTATTCAATGGCCTTATGTCCAGCAGCTGGGGCACAGAAGCCCCACTGCATGATGCCCACCATAAAAATGAGAGAATCCTGCCTCCGGAAAGTTGTCAGGTCATCAACCTTAAGTGGAACCTTCCAACAAGATTTGGCTGGAGCACTTAAAGGGCCCGAGAGCAGGGACTTCACTGAGTTTATAGGACAGGCTGCAGGAATGCTTTGTGCCTGTTTGCCAGGAAATGTCTGTTTAATAAAAGTCTGTGTGCAGCAGAACTGGCCTGCGACTTACTTGAGCCCTGTGGGAACAGCAAATCCTTGCTCAAAACCTCAGCCACTTTTCTGTAGACCATAAGAGTTGGGCATGACCAAAATGACTTAAGACTATTCTCAACGAATGTATCACACGTGGAACTGCTGTGCTGGAGCCCACCCACACCAGCTTGGTAAATTTCCGGGAATTTCACAAGCCAGTTGTTAAATATAGTCATTAATTGATTAAAAATATCTAAACTTCCAATGAAATACATTATATTGAAAACAAAGGTAAGAGATACTCCAAATTGGTTTACTTCCTAATTTTCTGCTATATTTTAACTAGGATTTGTGTCAATTGGATCTGTATAGGTTAGAGCTCCACTGGGCATCTCTTCTCAGCTCTGAAGTCGCTTCTGTCAAACTGCTGTTTGAAATTGGCTGCAGTGGGAGTGGGAGTATTTACACCACAGAAACCAGCAGGTGCTACTTATCAGGGTTTTGCTTGTTTTCAGGTCTGGTGCTTCAATGCCAGAACTCCCTTGGTGTGAATGGCCTTCAATTAACAGAGAAGACTTTGCCTCCTCTAAAGCCTTCAAATGCACCAGCATAAATAAAACCCCACAACACCCTTTTCCTCACAAGGACCACACCGCCATGCACCATGCGACAGGACACACTCACTTTTGAAGCAGCTGGGTCCACTAGTCTCTGGCGATGTCGGGCTGAGTTGAAATGGCTCTTCGGAGGCTGCCCTTCCTGACAGGGAATGGAAGATGGGGATGAACGAGGTGGAAGAGGAGAAGGTAGGGCGTGGGATGATGGGAAAATGGTCGGAAAAGGGAGAGGGACAGCATTTAACGGCACTGTACTTGTCTGTTTCAGCTAAAATCCAACAATAAAAAGACATGACACGATTTTCCCCCACAGAACCACATGCCACGTGCAAGTCATTTTATTTAAAATAGCCTTGTATGTGCATGTGTGTGATAAAGTCATGAACACAGCCCAGTATCACATGTCCCATCAAATCTGCACTTTCCTGTTACCTGGTATTGCCCCTAATTATATTTCAAGAATACTAAGGAAAACTGGAGCACGATTTCCCTGAACATGAAGTCAATCTTCCTAGAAGAGCAGAAGGCTGTAAGGGGCATTCTTAGACAGTCTTAAGGGCCGCCCATTTGGATATCACCAAAAAGACACGGAAATCACCGTCTCCCCCCACAAACCATGAAAACTCTCTTGCCTCAGAAGCTCCTCTCTTCTTCATCCTGGCAGAATTCCTGGTGTCTGGCAGCCACCAAAAACTCTGCCCCTGAATGCAGTTAAATTGTATTGGATGGAACAGAGATTGAGCATTAAGTTTATAACCTAACCTGTGTAGAAGGGTGGTCGTTTCCTTAGACAAACCCTTGTATACATATATTGGACAAATGGATCACGTAGAAAGACTTAACACCTCCCATCACTCATTCCACGTCAAACACACACACACACACACACACACACACACACACACACACCCCCAAGCAACTGTATTTTAAAGGAAAAGTTTGGAATAGGGGCCCCCATGAATGGTATAGAGTTTCACTTCTCTATCTTTCAAAGTTGGATAACAGTCAACAAGAATCTAAGAAGCAAGCACAATCCACTGTGAGCGCTGACTTCAGGGATGGGGAGATGAAAGCAACAGAGAGACGGTCTCAGAAAACCCCTGGGCATAAAGCCCCTGGTCCAAGTGAGCATCTACCTAGGGAGTGAAATATCTGTCAGATGAGTATTAGCATCTGCTCACAGAGGAGAGTGAAAAGACCTCTACTTAGGTAAAAATGCAATGTCTATATTATAATACTTGAGAATTCTTTTCTTTTTTTCTTCTAAGAATAACAGCTCTGTTACTTTTAACACATTGATCAATCACACCCACTTGAATTGCCAACAATCACTGCTTCGGTATCCAAAGTGTAACGCTTACCTTTCAAAAAGGAAATGTTATAAGTAGCAGATTGCACGTCAGGATTATGTTTTTCCTACTAACTGCCCTGCCAACACGCATTCTTTCCCTACCCTCTTCTGAAAAAAATGCAAGGCAATAGTTTTAAATCTCGGTTGACCTAGAAAATGTACCAAAGCTTTGACAGCAGAAATTGTTCTCATTAATTCACTGAATATTTGGCAAAACAAAATAAATAAAATTGAGTATGATTTCCCATTCAATAGAATCAACAGATTTTACATGAGAAATAGTTTTTTTAAATCACATTATTTATTTAGCTTGATTTGAAGCCTCCTTTAAATTTAATGGTTTATCAGAAAGTGGTTTAATGCTTTTTCTCCTAATAAAAAGTTATCAGATGTAAATAAATACTTATCCTCATTAATATATCTGGAGAACTATCTGCCCTTATCAACTTCCCTATGGAATGATTACAACCAATTTAAGAGTTCCAGTGCACAGTGCCAGGCTCCCACTCATAAGGAAAAAAATTAATCTTGGCGTTAAATACACAATTACGGTCAATGTGCAAATTAACTAAATCCTGAGCCTGTGGTTTATTGCTTTTCTTCTGACTTCAAGGTGAAAAATGTTATATATTTTTTAATTAGCTAATTGCACCATGAACTCAGCAGGGGGCAGATGTTGATATTAAACTGTGACTTTCAATCCTAAACTCCCCTTTTGTGAAAGGCTGGTTTAAAGAGAGCAAGCACATCCTTCAAGGGGAATGGAGGGGGCAGGTGGGTTTTTAAAACCAGGTCTCCACTTTGTCTCATTTATTATGAACTACAATGACTCTGTAACAATAGTCTGCTTGTGATGAACAAATAGGCCTATGAGATAATCAATATATTTACACAGATTCCAGTAATACATCTTAATAGAAACCAAAGAACAGCCTGGAGGATTAATGTCATTTTAATGAATTGCTTATGGAATAGAAATAAAGGGATTCTGAACAGCTCAGAGCAAGTTTTTCTCCATATGACTCATGTCTTAAACTCATCTTAATTTTCAAAAATAGTCACACTGTATTCCGTTGTTGACAAAAAACGTTGGTGGTGGTCGGTGGCTTGTGTGTTCTAGAGTTACTGAGGCTTTGTAGAAAGGTGAGCATAGCTATGTCCTAGATAGGAACCTTTGAGAAGAATTTAATTCATTAGAAACTGGACATGTCACCTTCTTCACTTTAGGGAGACCTTCATTTAAAAGCTTTCCTTTCTTATTACAGGCCAGAGTCCCTCATACAGCCAGGGAAGGTATCTGACCATAGACAGCTCTATGAGTTCCACTGTGAAATATTTTACATTCTTTAAAAAGCAAACAGGGCCCTCAAAAATGGTATGGTAGGAAAGCAACATCCTTATATAACAAATTTGTATGTAGAGCTTTCCATGTTCAAGAAAAACATTAAATTATATCTCTCAGGCCAACATTAAAGACAAAATTTGTGCCTTCATTTTCTTCCAAAATTCTTAGTCCCAAGAATCCATTTCTCCTCCTGAATGACAGCCTTCAGCCTCTGGTATCTGTCATTCCAGTCTGAGACATCAGTCTCCTGGTACCATTTACCTCCTGGCTAATGCCATCAACATCAGCAAAATAACAGAACCGACCTGGGTGGGCCCCACGGGGCTCTCAACTGAATGGCTTATTTACATATGTAAATAGGGGCTCTTTACTACCAGGGGAGGGTGCAGAAGGAGGAGGGTTGGATTCCTCACCATTAGTTTTGTGGAAACAGAAGCACATTATATTGCTTAGGTTAACTTATCAAAATCATTTGCTGTGATCATCACCACTAATAAAAGCACTCAGTTATGTAAATAAACTATTGAAAGATGACAAAAGAAGTGTTGACATGTACATAACCTGGAAACTTAATGAGGCATATTTCATCTCCATGCTAAATGCTTTCATCAAGACTTCTCCTGTTAAGTAAGTCATTTTGGAAATTATAAACTTCCCTTAACACTGCAGATCATACTTTTTAAAGAAATTATTGTTCCTTAAACATTACAGATCTGATAGCGTAGTACTTTAGCCTAATTTGCATCACATAAACATATTTACAAGAATGTTCTGTGGAAAACAATATATCAGGTGTGAAATAATGGGTGCCCAATGAATTTAGTGGCTGACATCAGATTATTTAAATGCCTAACTCTTTAAATCAGGTATAAGTTACTCTATGTCAAAATTAGAGCCACAAGGAAAATTTAAAACTAACTGTATCTATAATTCTGGCATTAGTTCCCTTATTTTTTAAAGAAATATATCATTAGACATTTCCAGCTAGATACTTTAATATAAGAAAAAAAATAAAAAAATCACATAATTGTTTCGAGGGCTCCTAGAGGATTTCTTAAAAATCCATTCAAAGGAGTTTTAATTCTGAAAAGAATCACATGCATTCTTGGATAAGAATAAGCATTTTTACCCAACTCTGAGACATCCTTTTGTCTGAATAAATATATTTCACCCCCAGTCGAAGCTCTTACTTAACACTATACTTAAGTACGTACAACAAAGCTACCGCAAACAGGCCCTGGTAAAGGCACCCCTGCACATCAATAAAGCAATTTAGGATCATGCAAAGGCAAAATACTCCATGAAAATAAATCAATTGGAAGAATTCACAAGCTGGGGAGATCTAGCAATTACCAGGTGTATCGAAATAGGGATCAGACACCCAAATGAACATGGAAGAAATGTGCTAGAATACATTTTCGACGATGATATTATAGGCTTCTAAAACTATGGAACAAATCCAACAGTAATTTATGAAAACCTTCATAATTCATAACCTTGTAAAGATGAAAGTACATCATGTTTTTCTTGTCTCTTTTCAAACCCAGGTTTTTCGACTTGGCTCAAGAGGAGAGTCACCAAAATAGGATAGGGGAAGGGATACTCCCACCTGTGAAAGCAAACCAGTGACTTTCTAACTTCCCACTGTGATGCTCATTGAGAAATACATTTTGCGTCATGAAACAATGCCTCCCAATACTACCAGCAATGCCCTCTATTTTCTGATCTAGTTTAGTTCCTTTTTAAACAAACATTGGTCTCTAGTACTAAATTGATTATTTGACCTGCAGTTAAAAAACAGACCAAGGGGGCTTCCCTGGTGGTGCAGTGGTTGAGAGTCCACCTGCCGATGCAGGGGACACGGGTTCGTGCCCCGGTCTGGGAAGATCCCACATGCCGCGGAGCGGCGGGGCCCGTGAGCCATGGCCGCTGAGCCTGCGCGTCCGGAGCCTGTGCTCCGCAACGGGAGAGGCCACAACAGTGAGAGGCCCTCGTACCACAGAAAAAACAAAAAACAGACCAAGGAAGTGTTCTTCAAGGGTCATGAGGGGACTTCCCTGGAGGTCCAGTAGTTAAGACTCTGTGCTTCCACTGTAGGGGGTGTGGGTGATCCTGAAAGCCGAGGGGCATGGCCCCCCAAACAAAAGAAACTTTCATGAGATAGGACTCCCCTAGTAACTCCTTACAAATGCTTTAGGCTGTGTCCTAAACTTCGGTCGTTTATTTTTTCCCCATATCCATGTACTAAGTGTACTATTACATCCACTGCATATACTATTCATTTCTTAACTGCTTTCTTTAAAAAGATGACTCTGGTTTTTAAAAACTTCTATACTTCCATCTTTAATGATGGTTTAAGTAATAACATCTTGAAACCATGACTTGGTTGTGCTAGTTACATTTTTTTCTACTATATATTAAGAAAAATGCATTAAACATTATATCAAAACATCTGTGTACTAACTAGAATCATCTGTGTGCAACCTGTAGTGTCCACGGCACCTCAGGTGGCAGCTGATAGGCATGAACAGCCCAGGCTCTGCAGTGTTTGTGGTGGGAAGAGGGGTGGTCACCATTTATGACTCTGCCGTAACATCTCCCCCCTCAACACCAACTGCCTCCTCTGAGATGACAAACAGGGACTGTAAACTCACATGTCCCTGACCCAATTCTGGACGTCTGTCCCCCAGGTCTGCCCTCCTCGGTGTTTCTCATTTCCAGCAAAGGGCACCACCACTCACCCAGTGACCTAGGAGTCACTGACCGTCTTGTCCTTAAATTCAGTCCCCATGGGCCAAATATCAACCCCACGACCCCTATCCAACCCATCAGCAAGTCTTCCCGGTGTTAACTTCAGAATGTATTTCAAAATTCAACCTTTCTTACTTTTACCATTAGTCTCATCCAAGCCATTTACCTGTGTTTGGTTCCTAGGGCTGCTGGGACAAAACACCACAAATGGGGTGGCTGAGAAAACAGAAGTGTACTGTCTCCCAGTTCTGGAGGCTAGAAATATAAAGTCAAAGTGTCAGCAAGGCTGATTTCTCCTGAGGGCTGTGAGGGAAGGCTCTGCTCCAGGCCTCTCTCCTTGGCCTCTAGACGGCCACCCTCTTCCCACGTCTCTTAACATCAGCTTTCTTCTCTGTGTGTCTGTCTCTGCGTCCAAATGTCTCCTTAATTATAAGGACATCAGTTACATTGGATTAGGGACCACCTGAAAAACTTCCTTGTAACTTGATCACCTACTATAAAGACCCAATGTCCAAATAAGGACACATTCTCAAGTAGAGGGGTTAGGACTTCAACATATTTGAGGGGAGACAAGATTCAACCGATAACACCATCCCAGCCATCCAGACACCAGCAATAGGCTCGCATCCCCGTTCGCTACTTTTGTCCTCCGTAGAGGCTGTCTTTCCAACAGCAGACAAAGCCACCCTAATAAAATATATATGATATCACTTTTCTCCTAACTCTCCATACCTTTTCCTTCCACTCACACCAAGTCCTTCCAGGTCATGTAAAGCAGGGGCCCCCAGCCCCCAGCCTGCGGACCGATACTGGCCCGAGGCCTGTTAGGAACTGGGCCACACAGCAGGGGGTGAGCGAGCAAAGCTCGCTCTAAAAGCTCTATGAAGCCAGGAGCTTTGTCTCAATGGTTCTGGCACTTGGTGGATGCTGGATAAATAATTTTAAATAATTATGAAACCAATAAATGAAGCATATGTATTTATATGTTGCACCAGCTCATCCACACGGTTCCTGCAGGAAAACAGAGGGCACCCTCAGACCAGGTAGTTTGAGAAAATTCTGATAAGGGAATCACTTAGGAGTAGGGCTCCTTCACCTTCTTTAGTCCAGAAGAGGCAAAAGGGAGGGAGCTGCTTCTAGAACCTGAAACAGAGAGCTGCGTACAGAGGGTCACCTTCAGAAGAGCATTCAGCCAGCCTGGACTGATGCTGGGGAAGGGAGACAGAGAAAAATGACTTCCATCACTTTCTTTATTTCTCCCTCCTTTCCTCCAATCGCCTGCTCCCCCACTGGTCCAAACGCGACCGGACACCCAGAGGACAGAAGGGGGATGCAGGTCCCCAGAAGAGGGGAGTAGAGGGAGAGAGAAAGAGAGAAAGGAGGAGGGAGGGTGGAGAGGAAGGAAGAGAAAGGATGAGGAGTGGGGAAAGGGAGAGGGGGAGACAGTGGGGAGAAGGGAGGGGACAGAGTTGGGGGAGGGGGAGAGTGGGGAGAAGAGGAGAGTAGGGGGAGGGGGAAAGTGGAGGAGAGAGAAAGGTGCAAAGTGATTTGGACATCTAAGAAAAGATAAGAGGTACCCACTCCATCACTGAGCACAAGTTAACAGCAGCAACCACAGTGGCTGCTTCCCTTCTAGCTCCTCTTCCAAGTCTCAGTTTCTTCCACAGCATGTGCTGTGCCACCTTCAAAATGGCCCTTGCTGTACTGAATCTGAGGCGTGCATTAGCACTGAGCCCTGTGGACACACCTCTGGGAAGCCACACGGTACTTTTCTTATCTGGCTCTCGCTTCCCAGAAATGCTGAAAGGGTGAGCTAGATATTATCTGTGAAGCACCACATATTTAATGACGGGGATTTTTCTTTCGTCAGGGTTTCACATTAATGTAATTTTGGTAGGTCTGCAGTCTCAAGTCAAAAGAAAACCCTGGGATTGGATTCCTGATGAAATTCTTGCTTTGAATTCAAATTTACTTCCCAACCCTGGCACATTTCAATTTGCCTTTTAAAGTTATTCAACATTAGGAAAGTAAAAAAGCTAGCCTGCATCTAATCCGCTAAGATTCCACGGAGAAGGGAGCTCTAGCAGTCTCTGAGGGGCGTCGGGAAAAGGTCACCTGGGGGTCAGTCTCCTCCCCACCAGTCACTCAGCCTCTCTGGACCTCAGCATCCACATCGGTAATGAGGCACGATGCGTTTGAGGGTTTGAAATTCCAAGACCCTCTTGGAAAGTTAGCTGCATGTTGTAAAGATCAAAAATATCCAGGATACCCTGTTTTTTTTCAACATCTTTATTGGAGTTTAATTGTGTTACAATGGTGTGTTAGTTTCTGCTGTATAACAAAGTGAATCAGCTCCACATATACATATATCCCCATATCTCCTCCCTCTTGCGTCTCCCTCCATCCCACCCTCCCTATCTCACCCCTCTAAGTGGTTGTCCTCCAGTCCATTCTCTACATCTGTGTCTTTATTCCTGTCCTGCCCCTAGGTTCTTCAGAATCATTTTTTTTTTTTTAGATTGCATATATATGTGTTAGCATATGGTATTTGTTTTTCTCTTTCTGACTTACTTCACTCTGTATGACAGTCTCTAGGTCCATCCACATCACTACAAATAACTCAGTTTCGTTTCTTTTTATGGCTGAGGAATATTCCTTTGTGTATATGTGCCACATCTTCTTTACAGGATACCCTGTTTTAAAAACATTCAATTACTGGAATCATGTCATAGTTCAAATTTCTTGCAGGCCTCGTAACGTGTGCGTTTTGGGAATCACAGTATTGACTTGCTATTTAGAAAATGTTTACGTTTACTGCTGTTCATAGAGAAATGTTTGGGTCTTCGACTGTATTATACCCGTCAGTCAATGATCCTTTGTTAGAGCATTTCAGAACATTACATATTGATTCAAATTAATGAATTTTGTGTCGATGACCAGTTAACATTTTTTACCATAGACAATAAGTTTATGGATGTAATTACTGACTTGAGCTCCAAAAACACAGCACAGTTATACTGCAGCACATATGTCAACCCACTTAAGTCACTTCAATTTAGAAAAAAATTTAATGATATCACATGCCACACTTTTTTAATGAGAAAAATTACAAGATACCTAAATTAAGAGGACCAGTTTTCCACAGGGAAATCTGGGAGAAAAATTTAAAGGTAAACCAATTTTCTGAAGGCAAAATAAAATTTTCAACATAGCTCTGAGTTGTACCCAAAGCAAATTATTGCTGGCAAGTAATATGGCTCTGATAATTAGACTTGATTGGGGTTTAAATTAAGCAGAGGGATGAACTAGACTCCTCAAAGTCATTCTGATTTGTTTCATCTGTTCTAGCAGCCATGGGGAGAATGGTCAGGGACCCAGGTAGGGGAAAGCAGCCTGGCTTTGCAGATGAGGGTAGTATACTGTTTAACTGATCTCTCTCCCTCATCTTGTAGCTGCTGATCAGAGATTCCTACGTCAAAGAGATGAAGTGCCTACACACGTAGCCAATCATAATTACAACACTGAACACCTGATACAACACTGCTAAACCATAACACAATGACAGCCATGTGTTTTTTATTTTTAACCACAAAGCAGATCACTATAAATTCTTGGGGGGGGGTATATGGGTGAAAGTTCATCTTGTCACTCCTTCTCTTTAATAAGGCCCTGGATGCTTAGAAGACATAAACTTTTTAAACAGGTACAAGAAAAAAGAAAGATCCTCATGTTCAGGTCACATTGCTATAATTCCATTTGCCACTCTTGAAACAAAGCCCACTTTTATCTGGAGAATGTAAAACATCGAATTTTGACTTCTCCACTAGTGTTTCCACTCGCTAGGCTTTGCCCTGCGGGGTGCATAGCATGTGTGGAAGGCACTTGATCATAGTGGAAAAGGTCCCAAAGACCCGCAGATGTATACATCTGTAAAATGGGCAAAACAGCTGCCTCCACTGGAGTCCTTAGACTATGCAACAATTTTCCAAGGGGTATCTTTATCTTACCATCTATTTTTTTATCAAATTCAAAGATAATTAGAAAGCAGTGATACTAAAGAGTGAGTTAAAGGCGGCCACTGGTTTTGGGGAAGCCGGGTGAAAGCTTGTCACTGAGTGCAATATCACATGAAATGAATGATTTAAGTACAAGTGGAAAAATATCTAATGGGAACAGCATGGTCCTTGAGCATCTCACACTCTTCAAAGTGAATGACAGCAGTGGTGGCTGTGCTACGTAAGGGCTCTTCTGGAAACCAGGACATGAGTGAGACTGTAAGTCACATGTTTATGGCTCTCTTAGAATTGTACTTTTAATACAGCAGTAAGGTTTTGGGTTTAGCAGGTATTTGCTCATCCTTTACCAAATATCTCAGCATACTTGAGGTCACTGAATTTAAAAAGCCAAACTGAAAAATCAGTGCCACCCTCAATACGTAGTTCAATATATCTTATTATTGATGGATTATGACCAGTGAGAGATCCTTTGGGGTAGTGATGAAAAGCACAGACAGTGTGGCCGCTCTTCCTGGATTTGAATTCCAGCTTCACTTCTTACCACCTCTGTGATATCAGCTACATTTCAAATCTCTTTATACCTTTATTTTCTCATTTGTAAAATGGGGACAGTTAAAAATGCCAATTTCATAAAGTTGTAAGGAGGATTTAGGTAGTTAATACATGTAACATACAAAAGAGTTGGGTCACAGGAAGTGCTATGTATAACTGTTAACTATTTAAAAACGTATATTCACAAAAATATTTATTCTCCTCTAAGGACCTTGCAATTTGATTTAGACAGTAAAATATGCTACCCTAGTTTTTTTTGTTGTTGCACGAGAAGAAAGGTTCACACTTAGAGGAGTGTTGCTCTTTACTGGAAATCACGGAATACCCCTGATTCCTCTAGGAGTGCTTTAGGGTTAAGTATTTTTTCAAGATTAAGTATTGTATTAAGGAGTTAAAGACAAAAGCCTTACAATGTTTCTTTAAATATCTGTTTCAGCTGCATAAGATTAGCACGTTTTTCTTGGCAAGGAACACCTTTTCCTTTTTCTGCTGGAGTATTTTTTTTGTCAGCAGCCTTTCTTGTTTTTCTTCCCAAACGCTTCCTCTGCTTCTGTCTTTCTGTCGTCTGCCCTCATTCTATTCCCCATGCTTCAGCACTTCCCTCCCACCACTTCCCATCCTCTCACTTTAAAAAAACAACTTTGTTCATTGATTGTTTAGCATGTTTCCTTCCTATTTTGCATTCCCCCAGGGGGCCGGGACAATCAGAGTGGAAGTGCACCGACAGCATGGGAAAGTCACTGTGTCACCATGGGCGGACGGCGCTTTTATAATGCAGTCAGGATACACGACAGAAGGGGTAACAAAACGCAGGGCCGGGTCTGCTCTGAGGCCGGCTATGAGGCCATCTGCTTCTAGCCTGTAGTCACTGCTCAGTTACTTTCACAGAGGTTAGCCCAGGATTTGCCTTGTAATGGGGTAACTGGAAGTACCTATTGTGTGCTTCTGCTACGTGTGGTTTCTTTCTGTGCGACAGGGGATCTGAGTCATCAGTGATCCCACAAAGCCTGGAACTCCCAGGTCTAGGCTCCATTGCTGTGTTCATTCACAAATGTAGAAAATGCTCAAAATTCTCACACAATCAATTATATAGAGTTTATAACTAGAAGTGAAGTGGGTCAATGTTAGAGGTGCAAGAAATAAGCAGTTCCTGAGAGCCACTTGAATACCATTAATAACTAACCTTTATTAAGTGTTTCCCCATTCCAGTCATATGCTGGATTTGGGGAAGGATTTCTGCACCTGCATGTTCACTGCAGCATTATTTACAACAGCTAAGACATGGAAACTACCTCAGTGTCCACTGATGGATAGATGGATAAAGAAGATATGGTATATACCTGCAATGGAATACTATTCAGCCATAAAAAAAGAAAGAAACCTTACCATCTGCAATAGCATGGATGGACTTGGAAGGCATTATGCTCACCGAAATAAGTCAGACAGAGAAAGACGAATACTGTATAACCTCACTTATATGTGGAATCTAAAAATTGAACTCAAAGAAACAGAACAGGGCTTCCCTGGTGGCGCAGTGGTTGAGAGTCCGCCTGCCGATGCAGGGGACACGGGTTCGTGCCCCGGTCCAGGGAGATCCCACATGCCGCGGAGCGGCTGGGCCCGTGGGCCATGGCCGCTGAGCCTGCACGTCCGGAGCCTGTTCTCCGCAACGGGAGAGGCCACAGCAGTGAGAGGCCTGCGTACGGCAAAAACAAACAAACAAACAAAAAAACAAACAAACAAAAAAACAGAACAGATTGGTGGTTGCCAGGGGCAGAGCGTGAGTGGTGGGCAAAATGGGTGCAGGTGGTCAGATGTACAAACTTCCAGTTGTAAGTCAGTCCTGGGGATGCGATGCACAGCATGGTGACTACAGTTAATAACACTATATTGTATATTTGAAAGTGGCTAAGAGATTACACCTTAAAAGTTCTCACCACAGGAAAAAAATCTGTAACTATGTGAGGTGATGAATGTTAACTGAACTTTCCGTGGTAATCATTTCACAACGTATACATATATCAAACCAGTATGTTGTACAACTTAAACTAATGCAACGTATATGCTAACTAAAAAGAATAAATGTACAGAAAACACAGTTAAAAAAAAAAGGATGAACAAATCTATATAGTGAAAATTGTAAAATACTTCAATGGGCACAGATGCATACCAGAATTATAGGAGACATCTACTGTACATAGATGGGGAGACTCAAATACTTCCCAAATTAATCTGAAGAGCCATTAGAATTCTAATCGAAATTCTAAGTATATTTGTTTTGGTGCACTTAGACAAATGATTTCTAAAATTCGTTGAGAAGTCTAAATAGCCAAAAATATACAAATCAACTCTGAATAAAAGAACAAGAAGAGAGGACTTGCCCTACAGAAGTCAAGATTTATTATAAAACTGCAGTAATTAAATCATGTGGTATTCACAAGAGAATAAAGAGACTGGGGCAATTAGAGAACCCCAAAACAGATCCTTACACAGATGGGAAGGTAGCAAAAAATAGAGATAGAATAACAAACAGGAAGAAAAGATACACTAATTCAGTATGGTGAAAAATCACTTTCCACCTGGAAAAATAAACTTAATCCACACCACACACCACACTAAGAAAAAGAATAAGAAGAAGAATGAGAAACTAAATGTCAAAACACAACTTTAAAAATTTTAGAAGAAAAAACGAAATCTAAGATATTTTTATGACCTATGAATAGGAACATATTTTCTAAACAGGTATGAAAAGCAAAACTCTTGTAAAAAGACTGATAAACTGGACTGTATCAAAACTTAAGCCTTCTGAATGATGTCATAAATTTTAAAGGAAGGGACAGACTGAAATAAGATATTCCTAATACATAAAATATATAAATTAATAAAAGAAGGAAATAAAATAAAAACGATGGGCAAAAGATGTGACCCAACAAATTAGGGAAGATGAAACCAAATGGCCACTAGCCATAAAAAGATACACAACCTCTTTAGTATAATGCAAAGTAAAAGAGCAAAATAATCACTTTACACCCATCAGAATAGCAAAAATTTAAAAAGTCGTAAAATACCAGGTCCTGGAGAGTATGAGGGAAAGCAGCAGTCTGCTGTAGAAATGTTCAAGTGTAGAAATTCAAGTGTAGAAGTTTAGAAGTTCAAAAACTTTAGCAAAATGTTAGCAATGTCTAATACACTAAAAATGTATTTCAATGTATTACATTGAAAATGTATTGCTGTATACAATATAACCCAGGAATTCTGCTTCTTGGCACTTACCCTAAAATCCTTACACACAGGCAGCAAGAAATCCATACATGAATTTCCACTGAAGCATTCTTATAATAGAAAAACAAAAAAAAAAACAAAAAAAAATTCAAAACAGCTAACATAGCTAACATATCTATTATTAAGGGAAAAGATAAAAGAAATTGTGGCATATCCATAAGATGAAATACTAGCCAGGATTTGAAATGAATGAATTAAATCTCTTTGAATAAACATAAATATATTAAAAAAACAATTCTGAGTGGGGGAAAGCTGTAAAATATGAATGAGAGAATAAAAACACAGACTGGAAATATTCATACTAAAATTATGATGGGGGTTGCTTCTGGGAGGGAGTGTGGGATAAGGAAACAAAGGCCTGGAGAGAAGTTTTCAGTTATACTTCTTTTATGTTTTAAGTTTTTTTGGGTTCTTTTTGCTTATTAAAATGTTCAATTGCTTTCATTAAAAACAGTATTGGAAGGAAAATGACAAAATGTAAACATTTCTTAATTCTAGATATCAGCTACAGAGGTGTTTGTTACATCAATCTCTATATTTTTGGTATTTTATGAAATTTTCAAATTTTTTAAAAGATCACATTTAACAGCTGGCCATGTAACCATGTAACCACAACTCTTGTCTAGGTCAGTACTTCAAACAAGGACATTCCAATTTCATAAAAATCACAATCAAAAGATCTTCCTCCAATAATATGGGCATAAGGGCTCTCCTTGTGCAAACACACAGTACTAGATTCAAAATTAGATAAAAAGTAAATCAGATTTAACACCAGGAAGGCAATCAGTCAATATGTGTCTTCCTGATAAAGACAACACACAGGAACTTGTAATCTCTTTCTCCGGACAGCACTGACATTGACTGGCACATGTGAGGGCAATTAATAACTCTTCAAAACTGAAGTCACCATCTCACTTTTCCTTTTGTTCAAGTGGAAATAGTAAAGTAAAATAGCATAAATCTTCCAGAAACTACTGTACAAAAGGATTTATCCATTTTCATCCCAGGGAGGGACCAAATAGGTCTTTGATCTCCCTCATTTTCCCACTTTGACCATCAAGGTCTAAGGTTCCACATGTGATCAGGCCGCAGTCCCCCTCTGCCAGTGTAGCAGACACCACACGTGGCCTGCATCTCCTTCCTGAGGGCCCACGTCCAACATCAGCCTCAGCTGCAGTGGGGACGCAGAGCAAGCTCAGACCAACCTGTTACTAATGGTGTCGCATCTTAAACACACCCATTAGGCATTTTTCTACTTCTGCCCCAGGCGTTCTCCAAGACCACGGGAGCCTGCCAAGCCCAGAGTGAGGAGGGGTTAATTCCTCTGGGACAACCTTCAACCTAAGGGACTGGAGCCAGTGGTGGAGACACTCCAGCTTCCTGTAGGAGTCCTTCCAATGGATGACTCTGGGGTGGTGCTCTTTCCATGCGTGTCTCAGGACATCCCAGTGGAGTGACACCCCGGTGCCCACTGCAGGGATCTCATATAGACTTTCCTTTCACATCCCGCCTTTGCCCTCGTTCCTGCTTCCTGAGATCACCTCTCAAACGACTTGCCTTCCAACCCATATTTCCAGCTCTGCTTTCAGGAAAACCCAAATTAAGAGAACACATACCACCTAGTCCAGCTCTGAATGCAACTTTTCTAATTCATGGGTCCCATTATTTTTAAAATATTTATGTGCCAAACAGCTCGTGTACTGCAATCACAAAATTAAACAGGACAAGGTCCCTGTCATTAAGGAACTCAATCTCATAAGGGAGAATTCACACAAACACACTTGGAATAAATGTGACATGAGCCAACGTCTATGTAAGAGGTAACCATGTTGTGAAGTAGGGGTGCCCACTTCTGCCTGTGGGAGGTGCTCCCAGGACACCATCTGTTCCCACTTCTGACTCTGTAGGCAGCATCTAAAATGACTTCCAACCATTCTCAGCTCCTGGTATTCATCCCTTTTGCCTTCTCCTCCCCTTCAGTGTGGGGCTCAGTGATTCAATTCGCAAGACTAGAATATGACCAAGGTGATGAGGTGTCACTTCCAGGATTAGGTCTCAGAAGACTACGACTTCTGTCTTGCTCTCACTTGCTCTCCCTCTGACGGAAGTGAGTTGCCATGTTGTGAGCTGCCTTACAGTGAGGCCAACGTAACAAGGAACAGAAGAGGGTCTCCAGACAATATCCAGTGAGGAACAGAGGCCCTGGTTCCAATGACATGCAAGGAGCTAAAATCTTACCAACAACCACTTGAGTGACCTTGGAAGCAGCTGCTCCCCCAGTCCAGCCTTGAGATGATGGCAGCTCCAGCCAATACCCCAGCAGCCTGATTTCAGCCTTGTCAGAGATCAAGAGCCAGATCACCCTGCCAAGCTGCTCCTGGACTCCTGACCCACCAAAACTGATACAATAAATGTTTGCTGTTTGAAACAGCTACATTTGGAACTATTTGTTCTGCAGCCATGACCTACCAATGCATACACTAACCATGATTAAAAATCACCACCAGTATGGATATACTCTTGACAGACCATATCTGATGCCTAATTCTTGTTCTTTTATATATTCATTCAATAAGCAAATACTATGTGCTGGGCAGTGTGGACACAAAAGTTAACTTTAAAAAGACACTGTCAATGCCTTCTTGGAAAAGGCAAGCTTGCAAAATTTGTAGCAAACTTCTTTATGCAACTTCACTAACCTAAACTATGACTTTTTATAAATGTTTAATTTCTGCTGACTGTATAATTTACTAAATCTATAATTAAATGTCTTTGCTATGTTAATGCACTTCGTGTTCAATGCAAGATACCTAAAGGTATGTTCCATCTGCTTAAATCATGTTATATATTTAGAAAAGAATTCTGATTTTCTTCTGCACAAAAATCCTTAACAGGAATTATGCCTTTTCCTTCCATTCATTCAAAAAAAAACTACTCCCACAGGCAGAAAACTCTCTAAGCAGTGAGCGGGAAACATTTATATCCAAACATTCTGTTATATTTTCCAAATCAACTACTCGGAAGGCTACATTCTCCTCTTACTCTCTGATGAGACTCAGTAACCACTGTGCAAACCCAGGAGAAACACTTAAACATTACTGAACAATATAACTTATGTGAGACTTCCATCTTTTGTGACAGAACTTTTCCTTTTCATGTGATACTAACTAGAAAAAAACAAACTGATAAAAAAACAAGAGCATTCTCTCGCTCATTCATAAAATATTTCTTTAGCCCTATTTGTTTTCAAAAATACCATCGGCTTTCCCACAGCATCACAAACAGCTCTGGGAATAAGCCGAAAAAGATAAGAGGAAATTATTTTTCAGTGACGAATTTAAACACACACAGACACACTTGGATCTATCAAACATATACAACTAAAATAATTAAAAATTCCAGGTAGGTCTTTTAGTGTGCTAACTAAATTATCACACTGGTTGTGCTGCCTTTTTCAACATGCTCTATTCTCTTCCCATTCGTACAATCCTCTTTAGCCAGCCATGGCCCGAGCAAAGGTTAACTTTTCATCAGAAGCAATTCCTGGACTCTCCACCAGTGGCATAGGGCCATGAACCAAAGAATTTAAAAACCAGAAAAGAGTGGGGGGGGGAAGTCACAAAAGAACTTGAGATTTATTAAGCACCCTCTCTTAGACTAGCTTTGGGCTTCAACAGGGGTTGCCCTCACTATGACATTCTTAAGAAGAGTATGTCATCCAAGTTCGTTTTCCAGTTTCAAATGAGGTGATACTGTAATCTTCATCTCATCATGTTCTCCACACACCCCTTTCTTTACTGATCAAAAGGAATACAAATGGGAAGTCTATTTAGGCAGGGAAAATAGTTTACATTTTGTTAGGGTATCCTTTGAAAAGGATAGTTAACCTGTATCTCTGAAACTTGTAAACGTGCTGCACATAATTGAGCGTTGCAGATTTGCACTGCGATACTTTCCATACAAAAGATTTTCCTGTGTTTCTAATTTTGGGGAAAAAAGGTAGCACAAATTCATGAATTTCAGCTATGCAAAATGTCTTTCAGTCCAACCCCTCCCCCCAAATCACTTTGAAGTAAAAAAGGACCAGACCATGGTATAGGGGAAAAGGAGAAATTACGAAGCAAAGAAACACAGGTTTGTATCCACATAAACAAGCCCTATGATGTCACTGCAATTTGTTGAACATCTGAGCCTCAATTTCCTCTTCCGTAAGATAGGGTTAATAATGCCTCGACAGGTCATTTCGAGAATCACAGCCAATACACATCAAATGTCTAGCACAGCATCTAATACTTAGTAGGCATCCACTATACTGTGAAAGGTTATTATTATGTATTTTCAAAATATTTTACCACATTGAGGCTATTACTGGAACTGCTAACGGAAATTACTATTGGTTAAAAATAAGAGAAGTTTAGCTAGTGTCAGATAACCTCACCTGGCTACACAATAAGGGGATAAGAATAGGTGGTCCTCCAGAACCTCTACAGCCCTAAAATAAATAATGCAATGAAATGAAGTACCACTTAGCAAATTTGAAAACAGTCAAAAGGAAGGGTATAGATAGAAACTATTCTTAAAAAGAATTATTCCACAATTAATTAATGCCCACCTTCAGAAGAAAATCTACACCAAAGTAATGTTGATACAAATAGACACTCAACAGAGAGAGCAGACACACTATAATAATCCAGTGATATGTGGAGCTAATAAAAATAAAAAGGGTTTTAGAGATGTAGCACAGGTTTTTAAAGCATTAAGAAAATGGTGACTCTAAAGAGTCATTTCCCAAGGAATGAAAGAGACAGCAAGCTGGAACAGTATCTCACACAGATTAAACTGTCCTTTAAGAGCAACGGCCAGCACAAAAAGAATGCATCTGAGGCTACTTGCAGCCTCCTTATGGCTCTGGCCACCAGTGTTAAATTTTGCATAACAAAAATTTGTAACTAACGGGTTGGCTTAAATTTCCTGGCAGCCTAATCAATTAGACTGCTGCCCCTGCCCCCTCTCCTATTAAACCCTAGTTAGGGAGATGCTTTACTGGAGTCTTTTTCTCTTCTCCAAGCCTTTCTGCCAAGTCTTTACATAGATACATATAAACAGATAGATAAATAAGTAGCTAAGATTATGGTTCTTACACAGAAAAAAGCAGGGCCAAGATGGAATACTGTGCTAAAATTCCATTTGTTTTTAGAATGATTTTACATCATTCTAAATTATAAAAGACTGAGGTTACCATCTACGGGGAAATGTTCAGCATGCTCTGAGTATAAATACTGCCTAAGCAGCCTCTACTGGCAAGAGAAGATTCTTCTCACTTGGATGCAATTTTGTGATGTGTTTTCTTTTTTCTTTGTAATTTTTTTTTTGAGGGCCTAGATTTGAGAGAAATCACAAACAAAAGATTCTAAGGTTTGTTCTGGCCTACGGATAGGCTCTGTTTAGGGTTTTTAAATAAAAATGGAATCTGAATGCCTTTCAGCAAGGGATAAGCTCTGCAGTTTGACTACAGGCCCCCATCACTCCCTATTTTTCCCCTAGTGTCCTTTACACATGTATCTTATGTGTCTAGTCCCTGAGGGCATTTTAGTTTGCCTTCACTCTCCTAAAATATAAAGTTAAATGGTTAAGAAATCATATATATTCAAAGTCTGGAAAAAGAGGGGTGGCAACAACTTGGGACAGACTTTCACTATTAAGTTAAATCAGAAGCCTCACTCAAAGGGTATTAATAAGCTTTCTGAAATGGCATCATTTCTGTTAGGCAAGGACTAGTTATTTAAAAAGTTATTATTCAGTCCATCAACAGAAGAATGGATAAAGAAGATGTGGTATATACATACAATAGAATATTCCTTAGCCATATAAAAGAATGAAATAATGCCATTTGCAGCAACATGGATGGACCTAGAGATTATCATACTACGTGAAGTAAGTCAGATAAAGACAAATATCATGATATCACTTATATATGGAGTCTACAAAGATGATACAAATGAACTTATTTACAAAATAGAAATAGACCCACAGACATAGAAAACAAACATGGTTACCAAAGGGGAAGGGGGGGATAAGTTAGGAGTTTGGGATTAACATATACACGCTACTATATATATAATAGGCAACCAACAAGGACCCACTGTAGAGCACAGGGAACTATATTCAATATTTTGTAATAACCTATAAGGGAAGAGAATCTGAAAAAGAATATATCACTTTGCTGTGTACCTAAAACTAACACGACGTTGTAAATCAACTATACTTCAAAAAAAAAGTTATTATTTAAAAGTCCAAAAAGGACACAAAAGAACTCAACCATCTGCTATGCATAGGATGCCAGAGTGAACAGACTATACATGAAAACACCTTGATTCTGATATTTACTATCTTGGTAACGTTGGTTCAGTCACTTTACTTCTTTGAAACTCAGTATTCTTAGCCAGAAGATGAAGAAATCAAGCTAGACTAAATCTAAGGTTTTGCTCTTGGACTTGAAATTCTATGATCCTCTAATTCTAAGCACCTCAGGCATTAGCTGTTGAAGAAAAAGGAATTTTTTTTTTTTTTTTTTTTTAAACAGAAAAGCTCTAAAACTGGACCTTGGTGAAGTGTTATAGGCAGTGAAAGGCAAATCAGGCAAATTCTTTACTTGGAACCCTGCAGTGAGTGCAGGGACAGGAATCTAGAATTTATCATTTTTATTCTGGCTGATGTAACCACTATAAATAATTGCCTCATGCCTGTGAGGTAATATGCTTTCTGCCAAGGACCCAATTAACATCGGAACGGACCTTGAAAGATTCTCCTTTATTTCACACGTAGTTTTTAACAAATTATATTGATATTTCTTTTTTTAGACTTTCCATTCTGATTGTAAAAATAATAGATAAAATAGATTCACAAAAGAATGACTCAAAAACACAAAGAATTAAAATCATGTGTAACCTCGCCCCTGGAGATAACAAACTTGACTGATCATGTACCATGTCTGACCATGTATTTGGGATCTAAGGGGGACAGGACAATTTTCTTAATCTCAAGAAGTTTACAGACACTGGGGGTGGAGAGAGACAAGGAGAACAGGGAATTATGATGAGGTCCGACAAGAGCTTAGGTAGGTGATGGCGACCTGCAGAGGCACACGTACGCCAGGCTTGGGGGTTTAGAAAGGAGAGTTACTGCTCTGGAAAAAAAAAAAAAAAAAGTCCAAATAAACTAGAAAAAGGGAGAGGTGGATTGAATGAAAAAATGGGAAGAGTAAAGGGAGATGGGGCAGGGAGGAGGAAAACAGGGAAGGGAAGCGGGGGAGGGAAAGCAGGGTGGAGGAGGAGAGCAAGGCAGCCAAGGGAAGGGCAGGGAGAGATAGTCTGCTCCAGGCAGAGTGCAGAGGTGCTTCCCTGCTGAAAATCTGATAAGAGATTTGGGTTTCTGCTGCTTCCTCAGCCGCCCACTGGGGTAGGAAGCAGAATGGAGTAAATTGGGCAAAGTTAGACAGAACCCTCGAGATCTCCATCAACTCTGCTTTATGGTCAACCTCTAGGCCAGAGAGGCCCAGTTTGGCTACATCACAATTCAAAGCTGCCCAAAAGAACCAAAAGGGAACCCAGAACAAGGACACTCGTATTTATCCCAATTACTTTCACTGAGTCACAGAGGTTTCCTATTTTGCAGAGGCTACCCACCCTCACCAAAATCTCACCACATTAACCCATGATGTGAAAAGAACATGAAGCTGGGGTGGGCAGCATGAACTTCAACTGCCTCTACTCTAGCTGTCTGATGCAGCTTTCTGGTATGAGCACGCCAGCCACCCCAGCTGCCTGCACCATGTGCATAAATGCTGCAGCCACAGACATACGTGTGGCTTGGCAAGAGCATCTGTGGAATTGGATGTTCCGTCGTAAGCACAAATCTGAGAATATTTCATAAAGTCTATGCACTAAAGAGAAGAGGAAAACTGGGAAGAAAAGATGGAAAAGAAATGGAGAATAAAAAATAATCATTAGCCAGGATTTCCTGATCCACACATCCTAATCCTCTCATAACTGCATCTAATAGCCGACAGATGTGAACAATTATTCAGAGCAGAAATGATAAAAGGCAATAAAGACATAAAGCTTTATGCTGACTTGCCACATCAGCTATCTATCACTGTCAAATCATTTAGTATAAAAATTATAATAGCACTTCCCTGGTGGCGCGGTGGTTGAGAATCTGCCTGCCAATGCAGGGGACACGGGTTTGAGCCCTGGTGTGGGAGGATCCCACATGCCGCGGAGCAGCTAAGCCCGTGCGTCACGACTACTGAGCCTGCGCATCTGGAGCCTGTGCTCCGCAACGAGAGGCCACGACAGTGAGAGGCCTGCGCACCGCGATGAAGAATGGCCCCCGCTCGCTGCAACTAGAGAAAAGCCCTCGCACAGAAATGAAGACCCAACACACCCAAAAATAAATTTAAAAAATTAAAAAATTATAATAACTTAGGCTAACTGATCATTGGTGAAGTCATGCCTAATAATTCTTTACTTGTTAAACAAACAAATACCTGCCTGCTTTTAAGAGGTTATCACAATAAGAACACAAACATACTAATCCTTCAAAGATGAAAATGTTTCATTTTTATTGTAAACGTCACTGAAATAAATTTTCATTTAAGTATCATCTTCCTTGTGCATCTTCGAATCTCTTCATAAACAAATTATATATTAAATCACATTTACATTGTAAAATGTCAAAAGTAAGACATCTTTGTAGAAGGAAATAAAGCAAGATATTTCAGGGGAGAAACACACTAAATTTACTTTGTCATCAAAATAAAAATTTCTTGGGCTTCCCTGGTGGCGCAGTGGTTGAGAGTCTGCCTGCCGATGCAGGGGACACGGGTTTGTGCCCCGGTCCGGGAGGATCCCACATGCCGCGGGGTGGCTGGGCCCGTGAGCCATGGCCGCTGAGCCTGTGCGTCTGGAGCCTGTGCTCCGCAACGGGAGAGGCCACAACAGTGAGAGGCCCATGTACCGCCAAAAAAATAAAAATAAAAATAAAAATAAATAAAAAAATAAAATAAAAATTTCTAAATACTGACAAGGAAAAATTGCTAACTTAAGCAAATGATAACTAAATAAAACCCACCAAATAATGAGGATGCTTTTCGTTCCAAGTAACAAACTACTCAATTCAAAGCAGCTTAAATAATATAAAAGAGTTACCCACTGGTGTGACTGAAAAGTCCAGTAAGAGGTTTTGTTTCAGACAATGTTTAATTCAGCAGCCGAATTGAACGGTTAAGGACGTGGTTTCTTTGCATATTTTGGTCCTACTTTTTATGGTGCAGCCAATTTCCTAGAGCACACTTTCTTCATACACCCCAAGTAGTTTTAAGCTACCCCTGTGGCTATGTATTTCCTAATTAATGCCCAGCAAGAAAGAGCATCTTTGCCTCACCATTCCCAGTAAAGGAACAGAAGTTCACTCTGCTGGACTCAGTTTAGGTCTCATGCCATACCTGCAATCACTATGGTCCATGAGATGGAATATGCTGATTGGTCCAATCTACATCACATTCTCCCAACATAGGGACCTGAGTCAGCTTTTCCAAAACCCAATGCAAATCAGGGGCTGCTAAGAAGGAGCAAGGGAGGAATGGATGTCAGGGAGGTATTCAGCATGAGGGTACCACACCTTCTAACTCAGTAAGACCTCAATTTGGTTAAGTCATGCAAAACTATAGGATCCAACTCAAAATTATTTTCACTAATAATATTAATAACTGTTTCTAGACACCCCTTTATCTCCATGAGCTCACTGGATGTCTTTCACCCTATGTTCCAAACAACTAAAATTACCTAACAACTAAAATTTAAAATCTTCCATCTTTTTTGCCTTATTCACTTCTCTCTGTTTACAAACAGGCTCTCCATAGGTCAACTAGTTTATGAAATCCTTCCAGGATTCAAAAGAATGTTCCAGGGATTTTAAACCAGAATATACCTTTCTGGTACAATTATGTATATAATTTACAATTATGGATTAGCTCTATTTTCTTTAGGAAGCAATTCATTAATCCCTAGCAACAAACCAGCAATACTTCCATAGACCAGGACAGCCTACCTCTTAGAACACTGTACATTATTTCACCCAGCCTGCCATGAATAAAATGTCCAGAACTGCTATCTAAGCCTACAGTTGCAAAAATACTATACAATATAGCATTAGTCCCTCACAGCCACTGGAGAAGTTGGATGAATGGAACTCACTACTATTTCTATCCAGGTAAACACCTTAACATGGACACCCTACCACATGCATCTCTCGCCTTCCATGTTATCCTGGATACAACGTCTACTGAAGTTATCAGAGTGGATGAAAACGATACTTAGGCTGTCTTTCCCACCTCAGAGAAGCAAAAAAAAAAAAAAAAAAAAAAAAAAATCATAAGATGATTAAGAGTGTGGTCAAACCACCTAGACTCAATCTAGGCATCTTAGATTTGAAGCCAAGTTCTGCCACTTACTAACTTTAAGACCCAGAAACATTAGTTAACTGCCCAGTTTTCCCCTCTGAGAATTGAGGATAACAGTACCTTTCTCAAGGGGGTGATGTAGAAGTGAAATGAACTGATACATGTAAAGCACTTAGAATGGTACCTGGTACTTAGAAACCGGTAATGTGTATGACAATTACCATCCTCTTCTAAGAGCACCCTTGAAGTCCCAGCACAGAGTAGGACCCAACAAATACTGTGGACTGAATAAATCTCTTTTTTATTTATTAATTTGGTCCTTACAGTGTTCCTAAAGATGAACAACCATAATGGATCAAGGTTATTTTCTAGACTCTCCTTTTTTCTCATGCCCCATACTCTCACCGGGTGATTTCATCCATGGCTTCAGTGAACACCCATATGATAATGCCACATAGATCTCTATCTCCAGGCCATTTTTGTCCTTATCTCTCCAAGCTCTTACATAACCTTCTTGTCTACTAGACATCTCCCCTTGAGTTTCCTGAAACAACATGAGCAGAACAGAAATCACTGGCCAACCGCCATCACTGATGTCACGCCTCTGATAACCCCATCTCTGGGTGTCTTGTTATGTGCTCTCATGGCATCCTACAGACTCACCCTCTTCGTCCAGCCAGCCAGCCAGCACCTACTATGTGACGGGTTAACCACCATAACACTTATCCCTCTGCATTTAATTGTCTACTTATTAGTCTGCCTTCTCTACTTCTGGGTCATAAACTCCCAGAAGATAACCGGAATTAGATCTTGTTTGTCCTTGTAGCCACAGCTTTGCACAAATTAAAAACACATGGTAAATATCTGTTGGGTAAGTGACTGAATGTTCCCATGACACTGGTGCAATTATGAAGAGTTAAAACACTTCCTAAAGATTGTAAGATAACTGCAGGAAGAGAAAAAGGTGCTAGAAGAATGTAGCGAATCACTGTTTACAGTGAAGAAATATAAAATTCAAAGATACCTTCTCAAATCAAATCAATATTCTTATACTATGCCCAAAGCAAGGCTGTTTTTAATTTAAAAAAAGGAAAGATTAGTGTGTGTCTGAAGGTTTAAAAGGTCATAGTCTCTAACTGAGAAAACCTGGAGAGGAAACTGAGGAAAGCAGAAACCAACAGCCCATAACCAACACACACACACACACACACACACACACACACGCACGCACACACACACGCACACACACACACACACACACCTGACTGGGAGCAGCTGTTAAAGATGAATGCCAGACTTCACACCAGTTTTCAGTTTAGAACAACTTAAGGAAAGCATCTGACAATGACGGGAAGGACTATTATAATGACAGACACTCTACTGGTACAGAGGCAGGAAATGATGCAGCCACTGTTCACCACCACCACTGCCCACCCCAGCATATCCACTGAAATGAATCTGAGGGCCTGGGGGGAAAAGGCTGAAAACTGAGATAACTCATCAAAGAAGGAAAGAGTTTCCAATCACAATAATGTGTGCAACTCTTTTCTGCACTAAGCATGGACACTGATATATACCCAGGCTCAATTTTGTGTCAAAATTCCCATGAACATTTGTTATTTTCCCAGAACAACTGATCCTCCTTGGAAGTTACAGAAACTTCGAGAGCGCTAAGAGAACTAATAAAGTCCATTTTCCTATGGCTCCCAGAAGGTGACAGAAAGCTAAATTCTAACTATCACCAAAATTCCTCTATGAGGACACAGGCTTAACACGGGACGGTGCATAAGCCTGTGTTCCTTCTTCCAGACACAGTGCTGGACGGTCAGCCTCTCAGGCTTTGAAGGCTTTATCAGAAAAAGCTAGTGCCAGCACCCAGAGGCACTAGGCAGGAAGTTGGGTGGGAGGGCTCTGGATCTGCCTAGGAGAATCATTCTCTTCTGTGTCATCGGAAGAATGACCACAACTTAGGAAAAAAGGGATTCTTGAAGTTATTAACTGTTCTAGGAAGGCTAAGATGTAGAGCAGATCAAATGACAGAGTAACTGCCTTGCTGACACATAATATTCTTTTAAAGTACTTGAAAAATGAAAAGTAGTGGATGACTGCTTTGAAAATACAGGTGAATGGACAGCACAGAACAGAGTCTCCCGTTTCAGGACCACCAGTGTGACAACTATCAAAAAAGGAAAAAATGCTTTGACATCAGTTGCATTTCAATAGGTTGCAAGGAAACCTCTGTGAAATTGGTCAGATGTATAGATTCTCATCTCTCCTCCACCCCAAATCAGTCAATTAGCTTCTGGAGAAAGGAGCATACAGAAGCTAATACCCAGCAGCTCAAAACTTATTCTAGCTGATACAGATCAAAATAGATTCAAAGCAAGTATGTTGAGGACACAGGTTTTCTATGGAACAAATTCTGGGTAAGAAGCATACAACGCCAGGAGCTGATGCTGTTGTGGTCAGAGAACACACACACGGAAATGAAATAGACACGGCAGTGCACAGCAAGAGGAAAAAAACAGGCAAATATCAGAAGACTGAGGGCCAACACATCAGAACGGTTTCCAGCAGGCAAAAAGTTAAGTTTAGCAAATTTCGTCCATTTAAAACAAAGGCATTTTGGATGCCAGTTCTGCTACACTGATTAATATAAACATGCTATAAACGAACCCCCCTGTCATTCCACATTCCACCCCAATCCATGCACTCAAATGCTCTCTTCTAATTAGCATTTTCAGTCCTCCCATCAAAAGCTTTTACTGACTCCACATTAGCTACTCCTTGCCCTTTATAAATCTCCTTATTTCAAAGGAGTTATTTTTTTAATGCCCACAAGAGCAAAAGTATAATACACAAGTATTACATATGTGAATGATATTATCAATATATGTCTTTCGAATTGCAGCACTTTGGTTCCTTTATTTTGTGAAAAGCTACTTTTACTAAGTACTGACTCGCCTAGCCATGGTTCCTGCTATGGGCTGATTGTTTGTGTCCTTCGACCCACACCCCACACAAATTCATATATTGAATGCTGAAGCCCTAATATGATTGCATTTGGAGGTGGATGTTTGGGGAATAATTAGGGTGAGACTAGGTCATGATGGTAGGGCCCTCATGATGGGATGAATGCCTTTATTTTATTATTTTTTTTTGCAGTACAAGGGCCTCTCACTGTCGTGGCCTCTCCCATTGCGGAACACAGGCTCCGGACGCGCAGGCTCAGCGGCCATGGCTCACGGGCCCAGCCGCTCCGCGGCACTTGGGATCTTCCCGGACCGGGGCACGACCCCGTGTCCCCTGCATTGGCAGGCGGACTCTCAACCACTGCGCCACCAGGGAAGCCCCTGAATGCCTTTATAAAAAGAGGAAGAGACATGGGATCTCTCCACCAAGATGAGGGCTCTCATCAGATACGGAATCCATGACAGCCTGACCTTGGACTCCCAGCTTCCAGAGCTGTGAGAAACACATGTCCACTGTTTAAGCCTCCCCGTCTGTTGCTTTGTCAGAGCAGCCTCAACTGACTAAGATATTTGCCTACCTTTGCTGTAGTCCTCATAATAATCCTGCCAGGTCAGTGTTAGTATGTGCATGTGATAGAAAAGGAAACTAAGCCTCAGAAAAACTTTAACCTGCCCCAGAGTCACACAGCTAGGATGTGGCAAAGCCACATGGAGCAAGGCAAACAGAGGAGAAGGAAGGCTCAATTGTCTAGAAACACAGTAACTACTATCTGCTTGACACTGTTCAAAGTAATTGACATGCATACCTCTTATTTCTATCATATTCCTGGGAGGTAAGTGATACTCTCATTTTACTGATGACAAACCTAAAATGCACAAGAGAGCCCAGGAGAGTAAAGCCAGCAGGTGGTGGATCAACATTCAAACAGAGCTAAAAGCTTCAATGCCTCTGCTCTGAACCACACAACACAAGCTTGCCCTCTGTAAGAGTCGTCTTTGTCACCGCAGTGCTTGGTAACAACCCACCGCACCACTAGTGACTAACAACAGTAACCATTTGCAGGTCTGCAGGTAGACTATGGGTCTGTTGGGCTTGGCTTCTGGCTGCAGGATTATATAGGTCAGCTCCACCAGAGTTTATTCTGGGACCCAGGCTAAATGGGCAGGGACTACCCAGGGCATGCTCCTTGCACGGTAGATCACCAAAGGGCAGGATGGCAAGGCCAACCACACAAGCATATTTCAAAAGCCTCTGCTTGTGACACATTCACTAACAGCTCAGTAAGACACATAGCGGAGCCCAAAGTCAAGTAGGGGAAAGAATCCCTCCTGGCCATAAGGCCACTCCCTGGGCAAGGGAGTAAATGTATCCTTCTATTCCAGAGAAGTGAAAAATTAAGAGCATATTTGAATCTATCACACTATCCAAATTCAATTTGTATTTATCATAATGCCTTTTGGTTTGGATTGCTAAACAGTTAATGGAAAATGAATCTATGAGCCTAACAATTTATATTTGGAATAAAGTTTTAATGGAAAAGTGTAAATAGTCAAATCAGTGTTTTATTCCATCTTCACCTTCATGACCATGCTAAAACTGAGACAAGAGGCAATTAGAAAATATAAAACTATCAGTATCTCATAATGAAAAATATCACTATGATGAAGATCTTATAAAATGAAATATTTCTAGACCTAGCTGTTATCTCACTAACTTTGAGCACTAAGCTAAAAAAAAAAAAAAAAAATTCATTAAAAAATACTTACTGTTTTCTACAATCATTTCTAGCTCATTGTAATACATTCTATTCTACCTCTAACTCCCCACCACTTTCCTGAGAGTTTCCATGTCCTCAACATACTAAATTACTAGGCAGGAACTCATAAAATGCTGCAGCTAATAAAGTTAAGCTTGGCTCTTCAGTTGTTGCCAAAAAGAAAAAAAAAAAAAAAAAAAAGTTCCGTAATCAATGTGATTTAATGCCTTTGTGTATACATACACAAATTGAAACCACTGTATCAGAAAATTGATAAAATTGTACATATGCCATGTGTCTTTCTTGGTCGAACCCCCTATCTTCAATTACGGATATTCCACTCAAATGGAACAAAAATCTTGCCTGGATTTGATGTAATCTCACTCAGGTTTTAAATTCACTCACTGTTGCAAGCAATATGGAGCCAACCTCATCATCTTCATTTAAGAATGAATTCCTTTTTCTATTACAGCCTCCAGTTTGAGATATTTCATTTTGCCTTTTCAAAACTGTATTGGAATGAAACTTGTAGGCAAGTTGTCAAAGTTGGAAGCAATTTGCAGAAATACACACACACACACACCCCTTCAAAACTGGATACATTATTTTCAAGGCCTGACACTAAACCATAAAACTACTTTGCTCTCTATGTAATTTTAACCAGACCTGCAAAATAAGTGTTAAAGTACACATTATGGTAATTATTTTTCTTATGTTATTTTTTAACATCTTTATGGGAGTATAATTGCTTTCATGATGTTGTGTTAGTTTCTGCTGTATAACAAAGTGAATCAACTATATGTATACATATATCCCCATATCCCCTCCCTCTTGCGTCTC
>NC_041221.1:70182399-70196350 GCF_002837175.3 Physeter macrocephalus | reverse complement strand
TTTTTTTTTTTTTTTTTAGATTCCATATATATGTGTTAGCATACGGTATTTGTTTTTCTCTTTCTGGCTTACTTCACTCTGTATGACAGACTCAAGGTCCATCGGTAATTCTTGAAAACTATTCTAATGGAAATCTATTACTTTGAGAGAAATTGTGTTCTCTCTTTATTCACAGTCTAGTTCAATTAATTATTTAAAGGGGATGAATTCAGAATCTATATCCAGACTTGACCGCTCTTTGGAAGTTTCAGCCCATACATCCAGCTGCTCACTGAGCATCTCTATCTGAAAGCTTCCACAGGTGCCGCAAACTCAAGATGCACAGAACCAACTAATCACCTCGCCATCCACATTATTTTTATTTCTTGCTCTCATTTGTTTCTTGTTATGCCTGAAACCTGGGAGTCACCTCCAGCTCCTTCCATTTCTTTTCTCAACCATCCCAACAAGTCATCAAGTCCTATTAATGGTACCTTCAGTTGCCTTTTCTCTACTTCCACTGCCAACAACTCAGTCCAGCAGCAGCATCTCTTACCTCCCCATTTCTAACCTCCTAGCTGTTCTTGGCTTCTTCCCAGGCATTACTCATTAACGGTTGACAGTCGGTAAAGTATTTCTGTGCCCTAAGTGAAATCTTTTAGTGGCTTCCTACTGTTTAAAGTCCAAACCCTTCAATATGGCAGTATTCTTGGGACTCTGCTCATCACTTCCTGCTTCTCACATGCACTGTTTGCAGCACCTTGAAAAGGACACACCCTGTGTGGCCACCACACCTTTGCACACGCAGCTGTGTCCCCACCCTTCTCGCCTAGTCAGTACCTGTTCATCCAGCATCATCTGGCAGAAATAGCCCCATCTCCACAAAGCCTTCCCAGCCTCCTACAGCGGGGGAGGATATATGAAATTTTAAATAATGGTGATAAGATTTATCTCCTTCCCTCCTTCCCTCCTCCTTTTACAGCAGGGCACCAGCCACCTCCAGTGCCCATGCATTGTGACCGACAGGGGTTACGGTACTTGCTGTTGCAGAAACTGTCTCCCCGACCATACTATAAACCCCTCACATGTCAGTACCATAATCCACTCATTTCTGGACTGCTAGAGCCTGGGATAAAAGTGCAAGAGTGTAGATTTAAGACACAACACTCAGTCCTCTGACACAAACCTGTTCAATATATACTGCTGCTGCTATTAGTTATTATTATTATTATACATTAATTGAAAGAAAGGCAGAGAATGGAATTTTTTTTCTTGACTGACTGAATCAAAACACACTCTAAGTAAAATTGCAAGTGTTTTGAGAACTCAAGCATGTACCTTACTGAAGAGTATCTGTGATAAGGGTTCCAAATCACAGGCGTTTGTTGTCTTTAACATTAGAACGTTTCAAGGCACAAAGCAACTGTCTACCATGCCCTGGAGGTAGTTTCATAAGGCAAACCATGTGTGCCAGCGATTTAAAACATGTAAAACGGCACCTGGACACTGCCAGTGCCCTGGGTCCTTTTGGGGTAAAAGTCTAGGGCTCCCTCCAGCCACACCACTGTAAGAACAGTTCCCCAAGGTGGGTTAGTTAATGGTTTGAGCTCTCACATTACTACCTTTGCCATTATTTGGGAAGTCAAGAAACAAATGCAATGGGTATACATCCCCTTCATGCACCTCTCCATAAAAATAAAACCCAGTCTCACCGGAAGAAAGAAGGCAAAGCTGTTTAACACACCTGTTAAAGGTTGTCAAACCTTATATTTGGGGATACAGAAGTGGTATGTGCCATGACTTAGGTGTTCCTTGGACACATGATCCCCCTAGGAGCAGTGGGTCTCAAGCCTGGCTACACACCACCAAGAGACTGACGTGGATTGCTTCAAGGCCCTAGGTTTTAGAGAGCTCTCCAGGTGATTCAAAAGGGCAGCCTCATTGAACTACTGGCCTAAGGTTTGGAGTGAGGCATCCCATGGAACTGATGTAACCTTCCTCAATGCCAAAAGGATGCACAAGATAAAAAACAGCTTTAAGAGCCTTTCATTGATGGTACTGAGTGGTATAAAGTTTTTTTTTTTCTTAGACAATGAAACAAAAAAATTAAAAATTGGCCACCAAAATCACTTTTTAAACTGATTATAAAAGTAATACAGGCTTACTATAGAAGAGTTCAAGGAAAAAATTCTTATGTTGCCACCATCAAGATATAATAAATTTTTTTTAAAAAGATATAATAAATTAACATTTTATGGTGCCACCATCAAGATATACTAAATTAACATTTTAGTGCCATTTTTTGCTATTAGTTTAGATGATGATAATGAAGAAAAAGAAAATAGGTCCTTAATAAATGTTAGATATCATGGATATTTTTTAGCCTTTTCATACCTCACTTTAATTCATTCTCAATAATTCTGCAAATAAGTGTATTTTACCAGTGAGGAATTAACCAGCCTGGGCAACCCCATACAGCTTAGTGGCAAAGATGGTCTTAAATACTCCAAAACCCACACGGGCTCTTTCCTTCCATCCCACAGGGCTACCCTACATGCGCGGGCATGCACACACACACACATTTTTATAGAATTGTACATACATTATGTATACAGATTATATATAATATAATATATAATTATATATTATATTATATATATAATATACATATTCCTTGCCATTACTGTCAAGCTTTTGCCCATATCATCAAACATTTGTCAAAAGCATGATTTTAATGGCAATAGTGTCTTCTAACACGTGTGTTTCACAGGTTGGATGCCAATCTCCATGCTTTTGGTTGTTTCCAAGACAAATGTATGATTTCTAGGACACTTTAAAAATCTATCATGGGACTTCCCCGGCTGTCCAGTGGTTAAGACTCCCCATTTCCACTCCAGGGGGCGAGGCTTTGATCTCTGGTCAGGGAACTAAGATCCCACATGCCGCACCATGCAGCCAAAAATTTTTTAAAAAATGTAAAAAATAGATGATTTTATTAAAAAAATAATAAAAATCTATCATTACTCATAATTTATTTAAAATGTAAGTTTCAAATAAATTCCAACACCCTATTTGATTTCATTAGACTATGGTGCCAACAATAAAATTATTGATCCCTGCTTGCATGTTGATCTTTGTAAGTTCATGTAATTCTTGATTTTTATATTTTATCTAGTTTATTGATTATTTGGTCTTTTAGTCTCTTTTTCTTGTCTTCTGACATTATTCATTATTCACTTTGTTTCAAATGCAACGTTATTAAATTTTTAGGTCTTACCTACTTTGAGAAAGCTTTTCAGGCAACTTAAGACTTTCAAAAGCTATGATAAATGAAACCACACAAGTCTTAAAAAGAAGGAACTAAGAGCTAAACAGTGAAGAAGTGGTGGCTCATTTTATCTACAAACTATTGCAACTGAGTATGAAACCCTGTCCTGACTGGCTAAGACAAAAATGAAGACCAAGCCAGCACTCATTATCTGATTCAAAGAAGCAAACTTGTTCACCTAGAGAGGAAGAAACTTTTTGAGTACTGAACTCGAAGCAAATGTATCATGTGGGTGTAATACAGAATAAGAGACAATGTACAACATAATGGATAAGGCTTCAAGGGGAGTTTTACAAAAAGCGCAAAGGTGTTCACTCAGAGCCATTTCTTTTAGACCCTCAATAAAAGCCAAGGACATAATGTGAAGTTGTAATTCGGATGGACAGTCTACGTGTGATAGGACCTGTGGGAGGGCAGAGCTCAGGGAATCCTGGAGATGAATGGTAAGAGGTCTCTTGGGCTATCGCTCTCACCCGTCACTTCTCAGCCAGGGTCTGCAGAGCAGAGCCTTGCAAAATTGAGATTGTTTTCAGGACCTGAAGTGCAGGCATGCTGCAGGACTGATTCAAAGGAGACCCACGTGCTTCAGTGGAAGGACTAATATTTTCCCAGGAGGATTAACAGCCTGGTTGGAAAGACATCATTACACAAAAGTCGGAAACGGTTGGGGGCCATGACTTTTCAAAAAAAGCAGCTCTGAATCTGTTCAAATGCTTGAACTCAAGAGATCTGTGCCTATGAAAGTTGAACACTGTCTTTGGCTGGCAACTGCTAAGAGCAAGGGGCGGTAAAACACATGCTTGCTGTAAGCATGCTGCATGTACTTCCACTGCCCATCCAGATCTACTCTCCACCCTATACTGGGCCTTGGTGTTGGGATACATGGACCACGCATGGCTGGGGGCTCCTGTGCGCCCCTGGTTTCTGTTGAGTTTCGCTAATAGGGAGCACCAGAAAGAGTGCAGAAGGAAGGAGAAAAATAAGGCTGAGAGGTCCCCGTCCACCTCCCTGCAGAGCACTTCGGTCTGTGTCCCTCACCTATGGTACCTGTCACCTGCCTTCTCCATCTCCAGGTTCTGTAACTGCTCCCTCCCTTGCTCCTTCAGGCCTAGTGAAGGTGATGGCTACTGGTGGCTTCCAGCCCCTTAAACTTTCCCTATACCCTGCCCACACCTTTGAAAGCATCCCTTTTATAAACTCCCCTCAAATTATCCAATTCATGCTCACCATCTTTTTACTGCCTAAGCCCCACATTATCCAATTCATGCTCACCATCTTTTTACTGCCTAAGCCCCACCTGATACCCACATTTAATTATTTAAAACCACACTATGCAAGGCTCTGTGCCGATCCAGAGGGCAGTGAACTAAGGTTAACTGAATAAGTACTACATGCCAGAGGCTGTGCTAAAGGTTTACAGCTGCCTTCAATCTTTAAGCATGTATTATCTCCATTTTACAGCTGTGGACACAGAGATCAGAGTGGTTAAGAAACTTGTCTAAAGTTACAGAGCTACTCATTTTCACTGGACACTGATCCTCGATGCGTTTGTAGTTTCATTGTAAGACACTCAAATCAAATAATTTTAAAATAATGTATCACGCAATAGGATTAGGTGTGCAAGTAAGTAAAATAGACAATGACTATTATAAAATTCAGAATGGAACACAGTAATTATGGAAAATTTCAGGAAAGAGTTATAGTTTACTTTGGTCCCTAATGAGCAGGGAGAATTGGAGAAAATAAGGAAAAGATATTGTAGGTAAAGGGGATACTTCAAGTCTGGAGAGGGGGTGATGGAACGGGGTTTTGGAAGGCAAAGAGTTGAAAAGGAGACCAGAAAAGTAGACTGAGCTAAATCAGAGAGAGTCGGGTGTGCGTTTTTACTCTATGCTCAAGCAGATGATGCAAAGTCATGTGGGGATTTTAAACCAGGGATTGATGTGGGGATCTACAGCGACAAGCAGGGTGGAATGGAGAAGGACCTGGACACAGGGGTACCAGACAATACAGAAATTTAGGTGTGAAAGAGGCTGCCTAGACTCTAGAAGTATTTTTAATGTAGAACTGACAGGGGTTGGTGACTGCAGGCATGAGACGGAGAAGTCAAAGGTGGGAAAACGGATGACCTGGAGAATAGGTATCGCCTTGACAGAAATACAGAGATGACAATTTTCTGGTTGATTAACAGCTGTACCAGAGAATGAGAAGGTGCAAAAGAAGAGCTAGTATGCAAACTTGTTTATCTGACGTTGTTTTAAAAAAAAAAGTTTGTTATGAAAACAATTCTTAGAGTATAAAATAGAAATTTGAGTGAACGTAAGATTTTTAGGTCACCCCCATCCTTATCCCTTTGTGGATCAGGAAACTAAAACTACAGTATTCTATCTCTATTTCAGAGGCAGAAATTCAACTCCTTCAATGGATAAGAAACACCACTTGGATATGACCACAACTGGTCTCATTGATTAGGTACTCATCACTAACAAAAGTTCATGTACCATTTTGATTCTTTCTATCCCAAAGTCATCTCTGTGCCTTTCTGGAACCTCTGGAGATCGAAAGTACCTTATCCCAAAGTGTAATTATCAGAAGTACTTCTATTATAATCCTCTAACTAGACTTCTTTCCTGTAACCACCCAGAGTCCTCAAATGATAGGAACCAGGGTAACACTCCCACGTAATGATCCTGCTATTAAGTTCAGGTGAGTGTAAACACATCCACAAGCACATTAAAGTTAACACAGAAGAAACACGGAGACATTGTGACTGGAATAACCTACATCCAAGCACTGCTGACACCCAGTCAGAATGTAAGAGCCCACCTGCTTCTCTGTTTTCTCAAACTGAATTCCAGACCAAGGCCAGGGGAAAATCAGAGCCTAGGCCAAGGTAAGAATATTAGGTTTTCGTTGTTGTTTCAAATAAGGTTGGGGGATGAGACCAGGTATAAGGGAAAGAGAAGCAAACGAAACAAAAACCTAAACACCAATCTAGAAATCTAAACTATAAATATTTAGTTGGTAACCTCATCATATCTGAAAAAAAAATTTTTTAACATTCCAGCTGCATGTGACAGTGGACTAAAATGGTAATATTTAAGCAGAGAGGGGAGAAATCAACAGAAGATGCTACCAAGCAAAGGAAAGCACAAGAGAATGGCAGGAAAGGAATCATAAGAGGCCTCTCTGAGATACCCCTCCCTCTTTTAGTGCCTTCTTCCTGCTTTAATGATGCCTGTTGTTCATTTTTCTCCAGGCTTGGGATCTATCACATTAGGGATAGGGACACTTTCATTAAAACAAATAAAAGGGAAACACATAACAGAAATCACTGAAACAATTAATTTCCCTGACAGTTAAAAAATATGACCCCTGTTTAAGGGATATTAGGCCCGAAAGGAGCCAGTTATCCTTTGACGAATTAGACCTGTCTAGAAATTCAAATTGCCCCAAGTCCAAAGTCTGCCCAAGCCCATCCATCCGTCAGAATTTCCCACGTTTGGAGATGCAATCTGAAAAGTTTTCCAGATTCTAACAGGGGAAGCCATTGGGACCTCTTTCTCTCATTCTCATTTCAAAGGCAGTGATTGAAGTGCTATCAGTAGTACTGGAAATATTAATACAGTCCACAGAAAAGATGGAAACATTCAGTCACTTAAGATGAACAACTAAGTTGTGTTGCCATTTTATGAGGTAGTCATGCCTTGAGAAATTATATGTCCTGACTAAAAATCATTTTTCAAAGTCCAAATTTTAAAAACACCACTAGTAGACCTGTGTTTTAAGAGCTAGAGGTACTGAAATTCTAAAAATAAGTTCTAAACACACACTGCATTATTCTATACTAAACACATTCTGAATTATTGCAAAATTAAATTTTAGAGAATTATAATATTCGTATGCTCCATATTTTTGACACAAGGCTTTATTTAAAAAACGGATCTGTTCCAATTCTAGGCATCTAACACTAAGCATCTATTCAGTGTAACAGGCCAATAGACTCTTATTATTAGATAATATATTCTGTCATAATGACCCCTGTAAATAATGCTAACTGTCTTTATTGGTGAGTCTTCTAACTTAAAAATAAATTCAAACAACAAATATGGAATAAAAACATAACTATTTCATCTGACTAGTAATGATATGGAATGTTATAAAGAGTAGAAATCATCTTTGCTTTCAACAACGTAATACTTATTGAGGACCTTCTATATTCTAGTGTATTTATTACATGGCCTTTAACTTAAAAAAATTCAGTTATGCCTATCTCCCATGTAGTACACTCAAAAGTCATGTTACAGCATGCATTTTACAGAAGAATAAACAGACACCAAGAGGGTATGTGACTTGCTCAAGATTACCTAGTAACACAGTCAGAATCAGTCATACAAAAGTGTAAGTTTCAGCCTAGGTTCACTACAGGTATACCTCATTTACATGTTGAAATGTTTCATATACGGTAGTATGTATTTGTAAACTAACTTAATTTCTAAATTCACCAGGTGGCGTTGCTCTTAAGAACTCTACAGTGACATCATTTGTAATACAAATGTATACTTACATCTTGTAATTTGTAAGTAGTTTCCTAATATTGGAATTTCTTAAAACAGCTACTCTGTATGTGCAATGCCTTTTAAAAAAAATATTGGATATAATGGGAGTAAAAGAATAATAGGCTTTGTTTAAGCCCAAATAAAGTAACTATGAGGTGGCAGAACTTTTATGCACTGTTATGTTGCTAGTTCTTACAATGTGGAGAGTTCTGTTTCATTTACAGTAGAAAGCAGACATTCTTTATCTATTATATAGTAGAATATGGCAGGTGTAGTAAAAGTAGGTTAAGTACAACGAAGATCTAACAGTCTAAGTACTATATTAACTAGCAATGTTTCCTTTGTTTTGTGGCAAATCTTAGAAAATAGCTTCATTATTTTAAATAGCCACAATAATGATTTCTTTATTTCTAAAATTAAAAGTTCTATGAAATCTATACCCCTCAAAAGTACCATATATCTCAATCATATCCTCTGAAGTTGTGATGATATATATTACAGAAATAAACCACAAAAAGAGTTTCTTAACAAAAACACATTATAAATTATCTAAAATGAATTAAAGGAAAGAGAAAACTCAGCAGAATTCCATCAACATAGTAATAATCTGAACCATTAGGAGTTTAATAGAGTTTATCATCTTTTTAACAAAGAGCCTTTCCATATTTAACCAGCGACCCCAAAGAGGACGTGGACCCACACAAACAGCTGTGCATTACCAGAACTTCATAGATGTGATGAAAACAAAGAAAAGGAAATCCACAGCAGTGACTAACCACACTGTACATTCAAAACAATGACCACACTGAAAATCATTAGAGTCAGTCTGTTTACTTAGGTTTGGAACAATAGATGACATTTAACCCCAACTTTTTTATCCCTCTTTTGTTTACCTACAAATAATCCTTTAGTTCATCTATAAGACTATTATAATATTAGAGTAATATGAATAATATTAGTATTAGTAATTGACATTTAAAACAAAAAGCAGACAGCTAGCCCAGCTGTGAGTCAAAGACAATTAAGGAATATCTGAAACATTTCTACACGTGCCGTATATTCGGTCTTCCCAAGCACTTTTTTTTTAATCTCAAAAATAATGAATGAGAGTTTAACAATGGCTAATGATTAGATTCTTTCACAGAGAAAACTACCACTTACACACAGGAACAAAGAGTTATCAAGGAGTTAAACATACTAATTTTGAACATACTCATATTTTGGCTTCCTGAAACTTACAAACGGCCAAGCAGATGTTTTTTCCAAGTTTTCTGATCTGCCAAGTTTTAACTTGGAATACATTTGTATACCGAAGTCAGAGTAATCAAATTAGAGAAATTTGGGCACAAAAAGCAAGGCAGTAAGACACATATCTTTCCTCATCTCAACATAAACAAATTACAGGGAACTTTGATTGAGCTGCCAGCAGAAACTTTCATCTCACTGACAGGAGGAAACCTCCCAGCAGCTGCACACATCTGCAAGGCGATCAGATAGATGCTGCTGCTGTACGGGCTGATCCGACACAAAACTGAGTCCCGTGTTCCCAGAACTGAACAGAGCTGCTACCCTCGACAGACTTCCCAGACTTCTGACAGAATGCCCAACCGGCTCATCAGATGTCACTGCCAGCCACGATTTAACTATTCTTGAACAACCAGCAGAAAAAAATAAACAACCAACAAAGTCTCAAACTAAAAGTCATATCTATTGTCTCTGACAAAAGAGCCTTTCTCGTTGAACCCTGTGATGGGTCACTTAGCTCTGTAACTAGACACTTAGCGTATTCACGTTGCTAAGAACTGTGCGCATATTTGTGCCCAGTAAAGGAATGAAAAGGGAACTTTGAAATCCTCCACGGCTGGCCACTGGCAACCCTACATTTCAAGAATGGAAGGATCTCCTACCTGGAGCCCTCTTCGTCTTAGAATGCTGGACTCATCCATCTCCCCCTCCGCTTTCTCTGAGCCTCTCACAACAGTCTAGCCATGCTGTACTACCTCTACTTCAGCACGCTAATTCAGAGCCCAGCAGCTGCTAAACACTTACATCACGCTCTAGCTGATTGGAGCCCAGGGTCAGCTGGTCCCACTTAGTTATTCACTCCAGCAACTTCGGGGATCACGGATGCTTGCAGTTCGGTGGGAGAGCGCAGCAAGTGGGCTCAGACGCCTAATGCATCCATCCAGGCGGAGGAGCCTCTTGCTAGTAGATAGGAAATTGTGGGAGCCCTGTTTTTTCTTCTCCTTCAAAATACTGGCCCTGGCATTCCAGGTGACCAGAAGATGGCTTTCGGCAGTGGCCCCGGGTCAAGCCCCTTCGGAAGCAACTATAAGGTCAAGGTGGGCAAGTAAATCAGCGGTGACAGACACCTCTGTAAAAGGCAGCTGCTGATTGGGATGGTGAGAAACTAGGGCACAGCTGGCCAGCCAAGCAGCACCACCATGCCTGGCGCTCATCTTTTCTGATGGCATCAAAGAAAAAGAAATGTTGCAGAACACACACGCTGCCGGAAAACCTGAAAACGGAGGGCTCAGGGCGGCTGCTCTGCAGCCACAGCGGGTGGAACACCTTACCCCTCCCAGTGTGAAAGCCAGTTCATTTACATAAATACCTTGCCAGTCGGTCGATTCCTAGCCCAAAGATACAGTTTAGATTTTAATTTCCCTTGTGATAACAACTTCGTTCTGTTGATACTGGACCAAAATGTAAAAAGGGAGAAGAAATTCTAAGAGCCATCATTAGTTGGAATAGTAACCTATTTCTAGTCCAGAAGCAAAACTAAAAAAAAAAAATTCCCATCATGTGCAATTTCACAGTCTGTTTCAACTTGTTTACTCCGCTCATCCTCATCTTATTTCAAGTCAAAGCAACCAAGAGATGAATATTAAGTTTTCATTACTGGCCTAGCACAGGAGTAACAATACACGATGCTACCAATTTATAATAAATTATTCCCCCTTGATTTCTCTTCTAAAGATACTTAAATTGAGAGCATAGGATGGTCCTGAGAAGCAGACACTAGGGCTACCTGTAGTTTGTCTCAGAACTACCTCCTCCTTCACTTTATCCCTTAGACAGTCTTTTTTTCTTGAAAGAAAGGTAGTTAGGAAGGCAGGCATAATTTTTCTTTTTAAAAATCGGTAATTTCTTGTTTTTTTACCTAATCCAGATAACTAGCGATTTCTAAACATGGGGGGTGGGGAAGGAAGAGAAAAATGGTTCCTTACCCAGCCACTTGCTATTACACTAGCTTTCTGTCTCTTTCTGGCTGTCAACACACTATTAGGCTTGCCATCAATTGATTATATTATGTCATTAAAAATAGCTCAGGGATTTATGAATCTAACCACAGAGGAAAATTGATTGCATTTTTATGTTCCCAAACCATCTTTGCCTACATCTCCAGACATACAAAGAGAAACCCTGTCAAGAAATGTCACCCCTCCCTCGCAGAAGCAACCTCGGAGAAGGGTATCAGGGTATTTTTTCCACTTAGGTGTGCTCATTTGATACCACTTAAAGGAAGAAAACCCCAGAGAGTTTTTTGTTCTTGTTCTCAGGTGGAGGAGTAATGCCATCTCTAAAAAGCAAAGAAAAAGCACAAACCTGGTTGTTGCTCAAACCAAAATGTACCCCCAAATTCTAGCACAAACGATTTTTAAGATTTTTTAAAACTACATATTCCTGTTTAAATTCAAGGACAAAAAAAGGAAAAAAAGAAAATCTCGAGGTGGAAGGGAAGAATCAGCGTGCTATCTGTGGGAGAATCTGCAAAGCTGGTGGAAACAGATCCCATCCTTGACAGGCCCACCTGTACTTTAACCTTTTCCTGCAAAAGGAAGGCTAGTCTCTTCAATGAAAACAAAAGGAATGACAGTTGTTGCCCTTTCTCCCTCAATTCACCCTCCTGAGAGAAGAGCTTAAACAGCTCCTTGAATGTGAAGTGCCGTCTTCAACAAAGTGCCTTGGCAGGGGGTCAGAATATATTTACCAACTTAGATGTCACTGTTATCTGCCCACAGAGGCCTAAGAAAGTCCTAACTGAATTTAGGAAAAACAAATCATGACCCAAGAAGCTGAACTTTTAAAAAGCAAAAGCCGAGCATGGTGTCCTTAGACATGCTTGTGATCTGAGGGCTGTGATCTTCATTGCGCTGGTCCTTCTAGAAAAAGTGGGGTCTGATGGAGGACATCAAGTTCCCACCAGAGAAAAGGAAGGGAAAAGACTTTTCCCCTTCAAATAAAGATCACAGGATGCCAGGAGGAAAAAAAAAATAGAGACCAGAAGTATCTTTTCTGTGGCCAATCAAGTAAGCTGGTTGGAAGTGCTATCAGAAGACATTTTGAGGATAAAGTGACAAAAAGTCAGGCGATGTGTATCCCAGATAAGTGGGTTCTGTGCGTCTTAGGTACTTGGCACCTAGACCTGTTTGGTGGCTGGGAGTGATAAAAAGGAACTTGGCTAAGGGTGAAAAGTATGTATCTTAACAAAGGAATATTCTGAGATAAAAATCTAGGTTAGTATTCAACCATTAACTAAGTCTAAGATGAGGATTATGACCATTGCACCAACAAATCTAGTATGAAAAAATATTGATTACCTGTCAAAATGTATCACTTTGAGAAGTGATACACATACATTTTAAAGAAATAAAACCAGCCAGAGGCAAAAACATTTGGGACAAAGATGAAAGGCTGCTGAAAAATAACATCAAGCAATAACGGCTTAGCAGAGGGAATGGTAAGATGAAAATTGTTACATTTACCCTTTGCTATATATTTTCTCATCAAGATAAGCCATGTGTTAAAATGCAATAAAAACTTCAAATGATGACACTATTCACAGGGAATAATTAGGAGTTAGTCTAATTTCCTTAATAAACTCAGTTTTCCTGCAATTTTATACCTTCATGTAATATTTTCACAATACTCTGAGTCAGTTCACAAAGTACCAACCTTAACGTGTATAGCTTTTACGTGTGTATTCCAATAAAATCTGGTAGGCTTTGTCATTAATTGTAATCTAAATCCAGGAGCTTCACAGTACTTGATTTAAAAAAAAATTATTTGTATGGATACACCTCATGCACCCTCTACCCTAGGCATAATTTACTTCATAGAATACTCAGCATCTGTGGACACTCTAATAAGGGCCAAATTTAAATTTTATTAATTGTAAAAAGTAATTAATAAATGGCTCACAGAAACAAAAACAAGACCAAATCCAGAGTGAGAAAAATCAGGGGAGGGATGGGAAGCGTTTGGTCGTTAAGTATTTTCACAAAGGGAAAGGATAAGATTTTGTGATCACTGACGTCCACGTAACGTCATTTGGTGGCAGGATACAGGTTTGTCACCTGATTTACACAGTCACATATTTCTCACAAATTTAAGAACCAGTTACCGCTCCACTCTAGATCCACATTGGTTACACTACAGTAATGCACCGTCTGATTTTACCTACTCTTCAGCAACTGAATGTGCACTGGGAAACGGTGGTGAGGAACACCACGAGGAATTTTTTAAGCACCACAGATGGGGGACGTTTCCAAACGTAACCTTACCTACTACACTCCACTGGCTAAATCCGCTCCCTGCCAGCAGCTCTCAGCCTGTGGCTCCTGGACCACTTATCCAAAAGCCACGGAGGTGACGCGTGAGGGGTGTGAGAGGGTAAGTTCCTGGTGGAGGCGGGGGCTTCCCTCTCCAGATCTGCCAGAGGGAGGAGAGTCATAAGAGCACGGCTGTGACCCTATCCCTCATCTCCCCAGAGTTCTCAGTGTGCTGGAATGTGATTTCCAGTACCATGACCCCAATCTGTGGTGGGATTTCCCCTTAAGGTCGCTTTGTGTTATTCGTGGCAGCGATTACTACTTAGCAAGATAGACAAGTACCCACAAAATGCATTAACTACCATATCCTGTCTTTTACTTTTAGACAACGGACCAAGGATTTGTTTTTTTTTTGTTGGTTTTTTTTTTTGTGCGGTACGCGGGCCTCTCACTGCTGTGGCCTCTCCCGCTGCGGAGCACAGGCTCCGGACGCGCAGGCTCAGCGGCCATGGCTCACGGGCCCAGCCGCT
>NC_041221.1:70170341-70182375 GCF_002837175.3 Physeter macrocephalus | reverse complement strand
AACCCGTGTCCCCTGCATCGGCAGGTGGACTCTCAACCACTGCGCCACCAGGGAAGCCCCGGACCAAGGATTTGTACATCTCTGTTCATTCATGAGGGAAACCAATATGGCCAAGTGGATAAATCCCTTCGTTCATGCATTGATTATGTTTTCCACTCACAGATAAATGCCAGTGGCCAATGAGTATGTTGTATTTTTAAAAAGGTAATATAAAGGTCATAAAAAGTTACAAATAAGAAACAGGTCATTCATGAAAATGTATATAAAGCATCCATTATTGTGAATATTATTATTCCTATGTCAATTTAAGTGGTAAAGAGAACCCTGAATGCCAGTGACCAGTGTAACTGTGAGATTTGCTCAAAATACATGTAAATATTTCAGTGCTTATATTGAAAATCCTTCTTAATTTTAGCACTTTATTTTCCTCCATGTTTTATTTCTAAATAACAATAGCCAGCATATATTGAGCACACAGTATATGCCAATCACTGCTCTAAGTACTTTATACAAGTCATCTCGTCGAATTCTTGCAACAGCTCCATGAATTAGCTATATTATCATCCCATTATACAGATAAGGAAGCTGACATCAGAGAGGTTAAGTATCTTCCTAAGATTACACAGCTAAGGAAAGGCAGAACTGGGATAAGAACCCTGACCAGCTGACTCTTGAGTTGGGGTTCCTAACAGCCCTATTGCCTCTTAGTGCTTAAACAAAGAAGGAAAACGCGCTTTCAAGGTGAAAGGAACACATGAAAGGTGTCAGATTTTTTAGCTTCAAAAGGCAAATTACCACATTCTAAGCTGTCAATGGTCAGAACACACCAGAAAAGAGAATTTGGAATCTCAGATTCCATGGCCACGTGTCTCTAAAAGACAAAAGGAGGCGGGTCTCAGCTGCTTTGGGGCCCAAGGGAGAAAGGTGCCCCTGGGCAGGAGTGGGTGGAGGAAGAGGGCAGCCAGAGAAGAGTTCTGGGGTGTGGCTCTACTTCTTAAATGCATCTGGGCCTCCAGAGGCTCCACTCTTGGAACAACTCTTCACCCTTCTGGGTCCAAAATTATACAGTTCTAAATATAACAAGTACTTACTTACAATCAAGTGAATTCCACAGAACTAAGGCCCCCCCTTTCAGTTGTTGAGCCAGCGTACTACACATCCCCATTAATCTGTGGGCTTTTCTTCAATCTCTAGTCTGATACTCTTCCGTTTTCTGGAATTTACCATTGAAGGCACTCCGTAAATCACTCTTTCCTTCCAGGTAAAATGACTCAGGGCAAAGCTGTCCTGGGCAGTACTGAGAAGCTGAAAGGGAGGGGAAATCCCAACCCTGACTTTTCCTTCCGTTTTTCGGAAGTCATGACTCCCCAGAATCCTTAGAAGAAAGCACCCTGCCCTGAGAGCCAGTGCCCAGGGCAGGCTCTACCAGCCAGATACTCAGGTAGCTGGGGGAAAGTCCCTTCACTTCCTTGAGCTTCAGTTTCTTGTTTGTGAAATTAAGATATTACTATGGGCTTAGCAGTGGGAAGCTGGGAAGAGCAGGAGGCCACCTGCTGAAAAATTGCAAAACTGGTCCCAGTGTCCTCAAGGTAGGAGCAGCCCATGCCCCTCACTCTGGACACCTGGTCCCTCCCCTACTGACTCCACAATCTGGACTCCAAACTCCCCTTCCTCCTCCAGTCTATTAGCATCTCATCGAGCATCTGCTTCACATGCCACTCAGCTACCTGCCTGGTTTCCAGCCTCCTTCGCCCTGCCGGGAACATGCGAGAGGCTGAGGGCAAAGCTCAGCTTCCCCAGCAGTCCCTTCCTCATAACTACGCTCCCAAGTGAGAAAGCAGCGCTCTGACACCAGGGATGTGCTGAAGCATGGGGGCTGAAAAGCACGCTGCAGACTTCAGTGTTAACTCTGAGAGCAGGTTAAATGTCTGGCTACAGTTGACACTTATCTTCATCCCTGCCTAACACCGTGATATTACAGCATTAGTCTAATCTTCAGAAACATTATTTATTAAAGTAACATACAAGTGAACCAGAGATGGATCACCAGTGTCATCAGTGCCCAAAAGTATAAAGACACCCAGAAATAGGTTCCATTCCATTTAAAGTCCCAGGAGATACTATGCTCAGGAACAAACACTGAAACTACAAATTACCTTGTCCTATATTTTAAAATGGTCATTTAAAATTGTACAATAAAGTTCAATCTTTATTGAACTTTATTGTAAGGTAAAAAAAAAAAAATGCAGTTCATATTGCATGTGTCTTTTTCTCCCCAAAGAAAAAATTTTAAACCTGTCAAGGAGACGAAAACAAAGGGTTTGATGCCTTCTAGGGAGAGGAGGAATTTTCCCACTCAAAAGAAAAGAGAGGATCTAACGTCTTCCCACTGATAATACACCAAAGTCTGAATTTATCCAAAGAGTAGCATTTTCTAAAACACGTTTCATTTAGCAAAAATTGCAGGTGGTGTCAGTAGCAAGCATATGCCTCTAAAATATGCTGCATCCCAGGCTTCCTACATGTAGCTGCATTTTCCATCCGCCTGTAATCCTGAAAACGGTTACAATGTATGCAATTGGGGATTTGCACAATGTAACATGCATGATCTCGCTTAAGCCTTTTCACAAGAAAGCTATACTGTCTTGACATCTGCATCACCTTTTTAAATCTAATTATTTCTGGCATATTAGCCATCAAATCACCACTGACAATATGACAGGAATCACGGTATTGAAAAAATTACATCCTAGGAGGAAATAATAAAATATAAATCACATACGTAATTTTCTTTTGAACATTTTAACAATGACACCCTCATATACATATGAAATATAGCAGACTATCCTCATAAATGCCCCAACATCAATCGCAGTAGGAAAACATTCTCTACTTTGTGAACACACGGATCCAACAAAATATAGCATTTCTAATAAAACTGGGTAATACAACTTCATTTTTTTCATCGAGGGCATTTATGAAGATCTGACAATGGAAAATAGCTCCAATATTTTTTTTTTCAATTATGTCCCTTCATCTCCAAATGACATAGCCAACACTGGGACCGTAAACTAATATTTAGCAAACTCCTGTATTTCATATTAATATAGATGGAGATGGGAGTAGATGAGTGAAGCTGACATTGGCCGTACTGCCAGCATAGGGTGCCTGCCCATTGTATGAGCTTCAGACATGAGTATGTCAATCTGTTTATATGCCTGATAATACTCCTGGCATCAACTAAGTATTGATATTTTATGAGCTTCTGAAACAGAGAGATATTCCTAAAATTATTCCTAAAGTGATGAGATCTACCTAGAGATAAAAGATGAAGATTATTTTCAAATTTTGAACTCTATTGTCTATATTCTGAGTTTAACTACAGAATCAGAGATTATAAAAGCACTTTCAGGCTACGCATGTATTAAACTTTTCTTTTTTAATCCTACAATGACAAGAAACCAAGGTCTAGGTTAAATGTACTGTTACCTATCTAAACTTCTCCAAAAAAAGTAAACACGAGGGGAGAAAAGATAAGGAAAATCTTCTAAGAAGAAAAATCAAGCTAGTCACCTTGGAATTTAAAAGCTGATTCAAACACAGGGCTTAAATTACAAGTACACGCACCACAGATAAATTGGGTTTTTTGTTTTTGTTTTGTAGTGGCAGAGTTTCTCTCTACACTACAAGAACATACAGTCAGGCATCATTACTCAAAATACCATGATTCTTGGGGTCACATTATACATTTAGTCCATATGACTCTCATCTAAGACCTTGACGAGCAGCCTCTCCCAGTTTTTCCTTTCTCCATCTCTTAGCCCAAGAAAAATACTCACTTGCCTAGCTTTCTTAATAATATTTTAAATTATAAATGTAATAGATGTCTATTGTGGAACATCTGGAATAGACACCCCCATGTCATCTCTAGTTTACTGAACAATGATTTAGTACCCTGATTTTTTTTTTTTTTCTTTTGCGGTACGCGGGCCTCTCACTGCTGTGGCCTCTCCCGTTGCGGAGCACAGGCTCCGGACGCGCAGGCTCAGCGGCCATGGCTCACGGGCCCAGCGGCTCCGCGGCACGTGGGATCTTCCCGGACCGGGGCACGAACCCGTGTCCGCTGCATCGGCAGGCGGACTCTCAACCACTGCGCCACCAGGGATGCCCAAGTACCCTGATTTTTTTTAAAACACCAAAATGTACATGCACTCTCATATATATACAGGACATGGAAATTTCTAAAAAGTGGTCTTGAAAATAATTCTTAAAGTAAAACTAATAAGTGGCCTTCACAGACTGAAATCAGTATACAACAGTCTTCCTAAGGTAGCTGATTTAATTTCTCTCTAGTCTATAAAATATAGCAGGGGCTCTGGCGCATTCTCCTTAAAAAATCAAGGAAATCTATCTCAAGTTTTACAGACTGATATAAAGTCACTATGTGCTATTTGAAATCCCCAGCTCATTCATTTATATTCATTAATCTTAATGATATCATTAAGGCACAATGTGTTTCACAGAAACTAATTGTATTTTGCCAGAATCAAACATTAACAATTATGCCTCCCATTATCACCTAATAAAATAATATAAAATTTTAAAAGTCTTAGGCATGTCATTGAATATTTGGCATGGTAACTGATTTGCATTTTTAATGCTACAATAAATTTGCCAGATTATCATCGGTTAGATAAATTAATATTCTTTAAGTAAGGCAGGCAATAGGGAATTCTTCCACTAGAAATCAACAACACTCTACACTTCCTTCCTTGAGCTTTATTGAATACAGGCTTAGTCCTCCTTTGTCCCCTTATCTAAAGCTGGCTTTTGTGACACAAGCTAATACCACACAAGAGAACATATTCCTCTTTAATTTTATATACTTATCATCGCTTTAAGAAAAGATAGGAGACTAGGAAATGTAGGCTCTTCAAGTAAAGGAGAAATAGCTACCTGGGCAGTAAAAAGGCCCTGAGTCAGAAGTGCATGAATCAACTTGTTTAAATCATTGTATTACTATATATATATATATATATATATATATATATATATATATATATATATATATTATGCCCTTGATTCAGAAACCAATCACCAAGCAGCCGCTATGGGTTAGGCATTAAGGTGGATATTGAGAATAGAAAGAGGAAAAAGACTCAGTTCCATCAGAACATACTCATGGGATCCTAAGACACATGAAAAAAAACAGACAAAATACAAGCGGATCAGTGGAGTCACATGGACAAACATACACTCAAGGTGCTGGTGCTGCAAAAGTACCAAGGAAGGATGGACTCAGAAGGGTGGGTGGAGAATAAGGGAGGTTTGGGGAGAGGAAGTAAATGGTGGTTCCCAAATTTATCTGCACATTAGAATCACTGGAAGACCTTTTATAATTTCCAAAACCTAAAGCCACGCCCAGACCAATTAAATCACAATCTTGGGGGTGGGGGGAGGCATCAGTAGTTTCTGAATCTCCCGAGGTGCTTCCACTGTGCAGACAAGCTTGGGAACCACTGGTCTAAAGGGAGCAGTGGGACTAAGTGGGGGAGATGGGGAAGATGACAGGAGCTCAGTGGTTAGAAGGTCTCCACTACTTCCCACTAAGCTCCTATCATCTTCCCTATAAGTGATTATTCAACTTGAGAAAAGGGCAAGAGGAGAGAGGTGATGGGAAAGAGCAAGGAAAAGGAAGGACTGATTCCTGTAGCCATGAAAGAACACCACTTTAATCTCTTTTCACCAAAGACTAGTATTTCCACGGAAAGACAAGGCACTTTTTGTACAACCTTCCTCTAAAATTGAAGTTCAGGGAACTGGATAAGTCCTGTCTTGGTCTTACTAAACACATTACTATGACTCAGTTATTAAAAGCAAACAGGATCCTTCATCTTTTCCTTCTTGAGGTTTCCCCAATGCCATCAGAACTCGGGTGATGATTTTATACCTCACCTGACAACCTTGGATGCCAGTCACCACTCTCCTCTGAGACAGATAGGAAAGGACATTTGTGAGAAGCCTGTTAATTGTGTTCTTTAACTGTCCTCTAAAGAAAACTAAACACAATAGGACATGTGTATCCTGACTGTTTTATCTATAGAAAATATTAATAGATTAACTCTGATTCCATTTTGTCAAACAATACACAGAGATTCCTTACCTTAAGCCATCAGGAAAGATATAGACTTCTTTAGGGAAAAATGTGTAATGCAATTCTAGTACTTTGCTGGAAAGCAGGAATTTTTAAAAAATCCTTACTTGCCTTCTGAAGTGCATGATTTAGAAATACGTTACCAATTTCACTACTCAGTTTTCAGAGGGGACACTTGTATTTAAGGAGTGAAAATGCTGCTTCCTTTGCATGCTTCTGAAGAAGTATCTTTAACTATCTTTGAGTATAAAAACCATAACATATTCTTAGCATGGAGTTGCTGTTTTGGCGCAGGTTTAATCACATGTACATTATGGTTCTAACAATGCATTCCAGGAACATGCAGTCTATTCCTTCAAGAAGTTACAACCAACGTGTTGCACTAAAATGTTTTTTTTTTTAAGTTACTGGAAGGAATTTCTCCAGCTCAAGTATTCAGCACTTTCTGAACATAATTCAAACATACAAATCTGATACCAAACCATCTATCATACATTATTCTCTAAAGCTCAAAATGCTATCAAGATTAACAGCATTCTCTTACTTGTGGCAGTAATCTGCAGCCCAAATGTTGTGGAAAAAATCTCCATGTGATGTCATAAAGAATTTTAATTTCAGCCAGACATTAGCTTTTTATAAGTTCTTCCCAACAATTTTCTTACAATGAGAGAGTTAGTTTTACATAGTCCAACTGTTGTTTTTTTTTTTCCCAGTTGACTTCATGAAGCACCCTGCACACAGGGCATACCTTTTGCTCTCATGCATTATGAATGCGTCTTTTAAAAAATCCTCCACGTGTTTGCTTCTATCAGCTACAAATGAGATTTGCTGAGGCGCCACCTACTGGACAAAACACCATTAGCAACAGTGCGCTTCACCTTGATTCTTTCTTCCAGCTTTTAAAACTCTTGATTTTCTCTGCATTAATGCAGATGAAGATAGGTGAAAATGTTTCAGAGGAGGGTGATCTAACAAAAAACACAGAGTATGACCCGTCAAGGGTGCTCTAGGTGACGATGTTTTGAATGCTCCTGATGGGAGTGCTGGCCTCTTTTTACCTATCTACAGCTGCTCATCACGCTTAATGAGGCACAAGGGAAGCAACTAAAGGTCAGGAGAGACCCACGAGAGGACGATGCTTGCTTCAAGACCAGGATGAAAGTGATCACCTCCCTCCCAACCTCATGATCCACCCAGAGCTCAGCCAAGTAACGATTCTAGCTTTTTATAAATGCCATCATGTCAGTGAGGTGCGCACCTATCATACACAGATATTCTGATTTCACAGTTTGTTACTAGGTCAGGTAACAACATAAAACTCTGAAAACTACCCAGAGACCCTCCTTCCCCGAAGTTCCAGAAGGAGAGAGTTATAAGATGGGGAAAGGCGCCAGGCAAATACCACTGTCTGTTCATGTAAAGCTGCCCCTGGAGACCCACCTCTCCTTCCTCTAACCCCAATATGGGCCTGGGCTCAGGCAGAGCCTGGGGCGTGTTCAACAGCTCTCTCCTAAATTGCCACAAGCTAGACAAAGAGGATGAGGACCTTTTCAGAGTCTATTGGTCACAATGCCCTTCCAAGGGCAACGATGGAAGAATACACCGTGCAATTCTGACTTTGTCTCCCCTTCTATCAGGTTTGCACCTAACATGCCTTCCTTCACTAGCAAATACTGCTGACCACGGAATCCTTTTCTGTTTCAAGCTATCAGACATGAAAATCCTAGGTTTGGAATTAGAACCACCCATTTCTTCTCAATGGGTGAACTATATACCTAATGCCATTCATTGAGCACCTTTATAAAGCTGACAGGTCCCTATCTCCTGCTTTGCCCATTCGGATAATTTGTAAGTGGAAATACACAGCAATGTTGCCAGGCTCAGAAACATCTTGTTCAGAAGCAGTAAGCTAGAGGAAACGCCTTCTTACATCTGTCTTTCCTTTAGGGAGGAGATAGGGCCTGAGAAGCCCTAGAATGGCAACTGAGCCACTGAAATCTCCTCCAGGTTCCTCCCACTTAACTCTTGATTGCCCTTGAAAAAGTCATTTAATAAACTGCTTCATCTGATTTGTCTCAGTTTCCCTAAGGGAAGAGAAAATACACTTGCCCATTTTTACCCTCCAATATTTTATTTTGAAATTTTTCAAGCCTACAGAAAAGTTAAAAGAATACAACATTCCTTATAGTCTTCACCTTGATTCACCAATTGTGAACATTACCCCTAATTTTTTTTTTTTTTTGCTATCAATATTTGTGGAAATACAATGCAAACAAAAACTGTCTTTTTCAACTTAATAGGAAAATCTTGAGATGAAAAGCTCCACAAGCAGCTGATCAGTGATCATTACCTATACTGAGCAAGACTTCCCAAGTATAATTTTTATCAGGAATTAGACTTCTTTAAAAAATTAGAACTGCAAAAGTGTTCTCATTAATGTTTTCCAGGAAATGCTTCAATAAGGACGGCCAGTCAGAGGTGAACCCCAGAATCATTCCACTGCAGAGCTGGAAGTCATCCATTCCAAACCCTTCCTTTTAGAGACAGGAAAACTGAGACCCAGTGAGGCTGCTTCTTATCACTCTCCACCTTTTATCCACTATAAATAATACACTCACACATGGGAAGGAAGACAAGAGAGCCAGGAAGGTGGGACGAAGGGAGTATGAGGGGGAAGCCAGGCGTGGTCAAGGGCAGCAGCTCCCCAAAGCCACCGACATTCACCCACGGCAGCACTGTCCTCCCAGGGCGATGCAGGACAGCCTTCTCTCCCAAACGTTCAGAATGCCCCTCCCGGCACCACAGCCTTACATCCCCCTCCTTCAAAGGTCTGACCCTGCGTCACACACTCCAAGCATTTCTATTTTTCCTCTTTGTCGTTATGCTGTTAATGTCTCTTCTAACTCATTATTAAACACAGGTTCTATGGGAGCAAAGATTCAACCACGGCCAGTGAAGCTTTACCACGGGCAGCTTCGCAAGACAACCACCTCTCTAAGCCAACCTAGGCAGGGGCCTCTGGAGGACACACAATGCAAGTTTTACGTTTACTGAGCCAGGTTTCTGGGTTTTATGTCCGAGATGGGATTTCCTCTGTTACTCTGGTCTTCTGCTCAAGAAATACAAATGCCTTTGCTTCTTAAAATTATCTATGGCCACTTTCAGAATCCCTGAATCAATAAGATTAATTCGGCAGCAGAATATGAATTTTCAGGAATACATCTATCAATTGTTTCTTGGCATCCTTCTTGGTCCAGCAGGGCCCTGTGGTCAGCTCGGCACCCCCCGGCTGTGCCACAATGATGCTTATCGACGGCACGCTAATGCAAAAGATCACACCATTGTCCAGCTGGCCGTCTCCAGCCTTTTATTCTGTTATTTGCTGTTCTCTGCCTCCAGACTCAAACACAGACCTAGGCTGTGGATAGGTTTATGGTCAGCCATCAATGGCTTCATTTGTAAAATTAGAGCCCTCCGGAACCCTTCCATAAAATGCTTCTAGGAGCTTTGATAAATTATAGCTCATGTACACAATTACAGTATCAGTCCCTAAAGTCACCAGGTTTTCTGTCAGTCCCTGTTGCATTCACACCTATCTTTTTAATATCTTTTCTCCTTTCTTAGAAAAAGTGTCCAAAAACCTGACAGGCACCATTATTTAAGGAGCGTGCAATGCCTTCATCTTCTGAGAGAAAAAAGTCTTTCTATTCCTTATAACATATCCATTTGGCTTCTTTACAAGCTACTGCACTGGGACCAAACAGGTAACTAAATAAAGATGCTGACCAGATTATACTTTCTTGACACGACTGACTAGTAAGACGCTAGCATTCTCACAGCAGATGTCATATAGGTCAGAGCTGCAGGGCTTCTCAACTTGTTCGAGAGTTGACCTAGGGACTGCTCGAGTAATTTATATGATGATGTCTCCCAGCCTCTTGTGCACTTGAGTGTGGCCACAGACTGAGTTCCAGACAATGGACGGTGGGGTAGATGTGTGCCACTCTTTAAGATCTGTCCATGAACACTTCCCATGCAATTCCTGACCATACACTATTACTATCTGGGTGTTAACACCCAGGGTGACCTTGGAAAGGATATAAAGATGTCAGAACGTCTGTTAGCCTGAGTCCCTGAATGACTGCATGGAACAGAGCACATCTCTGCCAAAATGGCCTGCAGGTGAGGAAGAAAAACTATTGTTGATAGAAACAAACAATAACAATAGTAAATAAACTTCTAAGCCATTTCTTCTATACAATGCAATGCACTCTATGTCACTCTGATTAAACACTGGGAGAAAACTTACCTCACCAACAACTACAAATCATCCTAAAATAATGTGTGCAAGCATTCTCACAGCAGATGTCATACAGGTCAGAGCTGCAGGGCTTTTCAGCTCGTTTGAGAGTTGACCTAGGGATTGCTCGGGTAATTTATATGATGATGTAGCCATGTGATGAAATACTGTAGCACAATTAAAATGGACTCAGTAAAGCTGTATGTGCTAATATGAGAGATCTTCATATGAAATCAAAAAGCAAGGTTCCAACAGTGTATGAAGTGTTTCAATTGTTTTATTTATGGAGATATACACATAATTTTTTTCCTGCAACAAGTAACAAGAAACAATTACCAATGAGTTACCTTGGGGGAAAGGGACAAGGAGGAGAAGTGAATGGTTTTTTTATTTTATACCTTTTCTAATATTGTATATGTATTACTTTTTATAATAATGTCAACAGGGGAAGCAACACAGTGGGTTATTTTTTTTCTTTTTCATACATTTTTGTACAATATTGACAAAAGGTTACCGCTAAAATGTCAATCAGAGCACTGAAGGAAGGATTACATCAATGGAATTGAACGAGCTTTTTTCCCTCCTCCAAGGCAGATTATCCCCCAAATGAGGACACTGTTGAGGTGACTGCCCATCGTAACCATACAGTACTGAATTTGTATTGTTGTCATGGATGACTGTAAGGCTTTCCTATCTATTTATTTGGAACTCAGGGGTCCCTATTTGTTTCTTAGAAAAGTGACATACGCCAAGAGCGTTTCCAATTAGTGATCACCGAGGAAATGCCTCAAGAGCCAGCCCCTTATAAATTCTCTCCCAGATGCATTAATACACCTTTCCCTCGGAGTCCAATGCTATTTGTCTAAATGCCACATTCTGTGGGGGAGAAAAAGCACTTCAGTTTCAAACTCTGGAGAAAGGCACCAGGAAAGAAAAATGCAGGGTGAAAGCAGCATCGGCTGGCACACAAGCTGTCTCTGGTGGGTCTGGAGTTAGGAATGCTCTCTCCAAACCCTGGGGGACATCCTGGGTCTCATTTAAAAAATATCCTCAGAAGAAGAGGATGTCATCAACCTGCTCATTTCCCAATAAAGTACAAAAATGCAGCTTTATGACTCTGGGCTCATCTCTTTTGCCTGGGTTCAATCTCCACAGCAGCGGAGAAAAGGCTCACCCGGGACACAGGCTCCACATCCAATATAATGCAGGCTCTCGCTGAGCTGTTTGAGATTTCATTTATAACAGCCGAATGCAATTCCACCAGAACACAGAAGTTAAGGCAGAGAGAATGTGTGTTTAAATATTCTGAGATACAAGGGTTATGCTAGAGGCTCAGGTACCACGACCCAGTGGAGGGCAGAGAGGATGCTGTTAGTGTAAGCGAGGATTCCGGAGCACCTTGCATGTGCTGGCCCTGACTTAGGACAACAGAGGATACAAAGACACAGGCTCCTGAGAATCTGAAATTCACAGCGGGGACAGGCGGGTTAAAAAAATTACAACCAGGGCTTCCCTGGTGGCGCAGTGGTTGCGCGTCCGCCTGCCGATGCAGGGGACACGGGTTCGTGTCCCGGTCCGGG